>NC_060189.1:29993059-30270559 GCF_021184085.1 Oncorhynchus gorbuscha
ACTCCTGTATATAGCTCCACGTTGATCTGGTACTGGTACTCCCTGTATATAACACCACATTGATCTGGTACTGGTACTCCCTGTATATAGCTCCACATTGATCTGGTACTGGTACTCCCTGTTTATTACATTTACATTTAAGTCATTTAGCAGACGCTCTTATCCAGAGCGACTTACAGCTCCACATTGATCTGGTACTCCCTGTATATAACACCACATTGATCTGGTACTCCCTGTATATAGCTCCACATTGATCTGGTACTCCCTGTATATAGCTCCACATTGATCTGGTACTGGTACACCCTGTATATAGCTCCACATTGATCTGGTACTGGTACTCCCTGTATATAGCTCTACATTGATCTGGTACTGGTACTCCCTGTATATAGCTCCACGTTGATCTGGTACTGGTACTCCCTGTATATAGCCCCATTCTTGTCTATTTTATTTTATTCTATTTTATTATTTTTGAACATTTGGAAGGACTTGTAAGTAAGCATGTCATGGTATAGTCTACACCAGTTGTATTCGGTGCATGTGACAAATTAAATGACATTTGATGTATTCCTATCAAAGCCCAGACCAATGAATACAGTATACTGTATCTGTATTGATGTACTGTATGTTAACGAGGCACTTGATGCAATGTCCCTCACTATGGTTGCACAGTGCATCAAATATATCTGACAAATAGTTTTCTCTCATGGGACTCGCTCACCAACCAGAAATAATAGACTGCTGGTATCCCACTTTGTAAACCACCGTCTGTCTCCCAGTGGTCTTGCCAACGGTCTATGACCTGGAACTAAACTGTCATTGGATTAAACCAGGGTCAAGGAGGAATGATTTCTTTAGTATTAGGCTTATTAATGCATAATGCATGAATACATTGGTCAATTATAAGCAACAGTAATGAATTGACTGAAATATAATTCCTTATAATTAAATGTGAAGGGTCTTGGACCGTCTCCCAAGGTGACCCTCTCACCCTTTCAAATGTGCAAGACATACGCACACACAATATTCATAGAAAGAAACTGTGTTGTATTTATTTTTGGCTTTCCCACTTGTATAGAATCTAGAAGAATTGACAGCTGTGCTGATGATAAGGTGATAAGTGCTTCTGCAGAATTTCAGTTGTGAGCCCGTGTCACACAACGCTGGCGTTGTTTAGATCTTCTTCCACATAAAACACCTCTTTGGATGTGGCACATGACTTCATATTTCTAGAGACAGAAAATGAACACTCAGCATTTGAAAAGGAACCAGCTCTGAGTTTTTTCTCTACATGGCCGTCTTAAAGATGAACTTCTCCTGTAGAGGAAAGAAGGATATAACAAGGAGAGTCGGGACATAAGAGAACAAAATGACAGCACACCCTTAGCAAATGTATTCTCCTCTCGGTGAGAAAATGGATTTAATTCACAGTATGTCTTTCAAAGTCATTCCGCTTTACAGTACATATATACGGAACCAGCGCATTAAATAAAAAACGTCAAGGGTTGGAGGCTTGGTTTGTTGTTGAGAAAAAGAGTATTGATTTTTTTATGGTAACCAGTGCATTTTTTTTATCGGCAAAGCCTTATTAAAGTGTTGAACAGGAAGGATGAAATTACACTGACGCAGTAATGGACGGTAATAAAATGAGCTTGATATTTTATGAGGACAGTGCACTGACCACCTCTCCTCTCTCTTGGACCATAACAGTCTCAGGGAGATGATTCTCTCTAATTCAGGGGTGTTTCTCTAGACAAAGACTGAGAGATTAAGGGCTAAAATGGTCCTCTAAAATTCCATCCCTGTATATTTAAGCATCTGCAATCAGCTGAAATGTCTGATTTTCCTGAGCATTTGTCCTGGATCCTTGAAACAGCTGCAGTCCTTGCTCAGATGTATCTACTGTTGTCAAGAGTGGGGGCCGAAGCGAGCACAAGATAAAATGGCATAGAACTGGGAGAGTCGCTTACATCTGTCGCTATCTCCAGCTATCTCTCTGGTCAGAAGCCCTCTTCCTTTTTTAGCCTGTCTCTAGCGAGCTGAGCACAGAGGAAATAAAGAGCAGCACAGGTACAACGTAATATTAAACCAAGCCTCTCAACGCTCGCATGGAAAATGCAACACAGCATGCATAATTGCATTCATACATAACCCAATAATTTGGGCATTTTAGAAGTAGCCTTGAAATTACCAGGATGAATATTGCAGGGAAACCACAAGCACAGCATCGGAGCAAGTGGCTCTTTAGTAAATGTACAGTAAATATACAGTAATATACAGTGAAAATATAGTCTTTGTTTGTAGGATCCCTTACACAACAGCCTTGTATAATAACTGGGAATTCTCAATGAAAGAAAACCCAAGAGATTTACAAGCGTTGAAAACAACTGTGTGGAATTTGACAGGATGGCCTGTACAGTCATTTGGTCAGTAAACATTTTCAGAGATGGGAAAGGGAGAGACAAATAGAGAGAGAAATAGAGAGGAGAGAGGCCAAGTAGGTAAACTGCACTTTTCTTGAGTTACAGACAATGTTCACGTCCCTGCTGAGTTTGAGATGGATGTGTCAGTGTGCGCTACGCTTCGATTTCTCTGGGCTTTGCCAAGTCATCCTGGCAGAGGCAGAGTCTTGCATCCTACCATCCCTCAGATCATCCTGGATGGTCAGCCTGGAATCCTCCTCTCTCTCTCTGTTTCTCTCTCCCCCCCTCCCTCTCTCTCTCTCTCTCTCTCTCTGGAGTGTGGGCGTACAGTTCAGCACTTTCCCTTTTTTCTCTTTCTCTTTTTCTTGGTGACCTTCATGAGGCTCACACGACCTTCCCTTCAGCCAGAGCCGCTCCTTTGCTCACTTCCTTGAAAAGAGGGAAGAAGGAGTGGACAAAAAAAGTCCTCTATCAATGAATATCAGGTTGTAATCATCCCTGTTCTGTACGGTGTGTCTGTCCAATAGCTTCCTGGTCAAGGTCACAAAGTCAGTAACAGTATAGCAGCCATGTGAACAGTCATGGTCAGGTCAGCTACGACTGGGAAGGGACAGGACATGAATGTTAGAATGCATTTCACATTACGGCTGCATCTGGTCAATGTTATGGGACATGCAGTATTGGTGTTTGTCATGGAAGCGTCATCCCCATTGAAATGCATTCCAGCACACCCACATGTTAACAGACACTGACAACATCAAAGGAAGAGCTCATAGGGGTTTTCTCATGGGATGGAACGACATAGGCGTGTGTGTGTGGCAAACATTGCCATTTTCACTGAACCAAGCCATGGTTAGACAGGGCAGCTATAGGATCCTTCTAACATTCCAGTTCAGCTTTCAGACAGAAAAGTATTGCACCTCACACGATTCTGGTGTACATGAATCCCACTTTTATTTTTCGACAGAAAAGGGTGTTTTTTTCTGGTTCCTTTTGGTTACATTGAAAACCATTCTGTGAAAAAACCCTAGCACCTGAGCAGATACTTATTGCCCATTCTTAGTTTGTTAAAAAGGTCAATTTGTGCTATTTGAGTTGAGATCAATTGTGATTGTGGAGAAACATTTTCTTCCAGTATATAAAAAAGACTAGCACTTTATTCATTTCCCAGTCATTTGCCAAATAGAAAGGGAGCTAGAGACAAATGTAATATATCCATTTAAATCACAAGTTCAAGCAAAAAATAGGGCGGCGTTTAGCATAATTCAAGCAGGGAATTAGCTTTCATGATGAACAATATTATATATTTATTTATTTCTATGTATACATATATATATGTCTATGTACAAGTATGGCACTTAATTACACGTAAGCAAGAAAACACTTTTCACAAATGAAAGCAGTGGGCGCTTTGGTGTATAATAAATTAAGGAAGTCACAGACGTTAGCGTTTGCAGCAAATCCACCAGATACTGTTTTGCAAGTCAGCTATATAGCAATGGAATGATTACATACGTTAAAGTCAGTGGTGCGAACACAGGCAACAAAATATGAATGATGCTAATGTATTTCAACGAGGTCGATCCATAGTCAAAATGTATTTATATATTTAGGCATATTCCTATATACATCTGGAGAATATTTCCCCTCCAATTTATAGTCAACCGGTGTATTGTGTCGCTTAAATAGATCGGTGTCAACAATCGGTGGAATTATTTTTTTTAAACACTGTCACGCATCGGGTTAGGTTTGGTTCCCGGGTGTTCACCTCTTAGTGCAATTTTAATATACCCTACTCTCTTCAAGTACAGTAGATCAGCCCACAAAGAGTAAATGCTTGAACACGTCGACATGATCTCTATTTAGCGCTTTACATAGTATAAACGTTACTAAAAAGTTGCATCAGTGCAATGTAATAAATAAATGAACAAACGTGTAATCCACGCTTGCCATTGGAGTCCTTAAAAGATAAACAAATAAAAAATCGGCCCACGCTTTTAAGTCATGAAACGGATGTGGCGTTGGGAGCTGTCATCATCCAGTGCTCATCTTGGTTCAATCTTTACACATCGCACATTGTCCCATCGGGTACTCTCTCCATGTGCTACACATAAGCAGAGTCACTGGATTGAGTGCGACCGAAATTAGGCACACTCATTCTAGGCAAGTCCTTATTTCTGATTTCATAAATGGACTTCCGCCTTGCCTGAACTCCTCGCACCGCCGTTTTGATTTTCTTCCACCCCAAATGATTGAGTTCTGCCAGATTGAGCAACACACAAAAGCCACTGACCGCGAACATGAAGACTAGAAACACGGTCTTCTCTGTTGGTCTGGAAACATAACACTCTACATCTTTTATGCAGGGGTAACGATCACACTCGTACACCGATGGGACATTGAATCCGTACAGGAAATATTGACCCACTAAAAACCCTATTTCCAGCGCGTTTCTGAAAACCACTTGAATTATGTAAAATCTCGAGATACCCTCTTGTCGACTCTTTTTAGACTTTCCAGTAGTTCTCATGGCTGAATTGGGGATATCTTTGACTTCCAAACAGTCGGGTTCGGCTTCTTTGGTGGAGTTCTCTGTGTTCTGAAGTACTCCATTCACAATGGTGTTTTTAATCTTTTTGCTGTCGTCTCGTTTCATTGAATCTTGATCCTTATCCAGGGTCAGAAAGACGGTGGAGTACCGTCGCTCCTTCTGTTTCGCCGACTGATGCACCGAGTATGTGATAAAACAAAGACTCGGGGTGCAAACCATTATGATCTGGAAAACCCAAAATCGAATGTGTGAAATTGGGAATGCCTTGTCGTAGCAAGCCTGGTTGCAGCCTGGTTGTAAGGTATTACAAACAAACATGGTTTGCTCGTCATCATATACTGTCTCTCCAACTATTGCTACGATTAGAATCCGGAAGATCACCACCACAGTTAGTAGGATCCTAAAAACAAACAAACAAACAATGTATGAGTATAGAGTCAGTAAATTATGTTAATTATGTGAAAATGGCTGGAGATTGAGTACAGAGTCTCTAAACAGGCGCGTGTTTGGGAGCTGTCTAGTGCTGAAACGAACGCTCTTTGCTGGGATCACGCTCTGCTCGCTCTTAGCACGGGGGTTGGTCCAGATGATATGTGTATTATGCTTTTATAATTTATGTCAGTGCGCCATTGTTATATATTTCTGTGTACTCTGAAGTATTTACTCATTGATATTCATATTGTGTTTTGAAATGTTTTGCAAGCGTTTGTTTGGTAAAGTAAGCGTAACAGGCAATAGCGCCCAGTCTCTGCTTCTCAGTTAGTGCATGGCACAGCCACCTATCTAGCCCCAACAACAGCCATTATAACATGCATACCTAGTTATTGCAAATCCAGTTGACATTTTGCTCTTACCTTCCTATCATAGTAGAGTGCTGCTGGACAGCAGCCTCCAGGAGCCTCTCTAGTATGGTCCATTCCCCCATTATTGTTCATCCGGAGGAGGCGAGAGCCCACGGCACTCTGTACGAACCTCTGCCGAATATGTGGAAAATATTTCCCCGGGTTTTTGGTCGTTATCACTCTCCAGAGGCTCCGAGGTTATCTGGCAAATGCATTGATCACAAGCCCGCAGCTGTCCCGCCCTCCTCTCTCCAGCGCTGTGCAATATTGGTCTGTTCTTCTGTCCAAGCGCTGGTATGACGCTGCCACACTTTCTCGTTGTCTTGTGGGGCTGAAGGGCTGATTACTATAAGCCCTCCTATTTTCGATCTTCAGATCAGGTTGATGGGTCGCGCACTGTGTCTGGATGGAGTGTGGTTGGATTTAATGTCTTGCCAGCATTAATCCGCCTTTAAGTAGTCCCCTCCCTACGTCACGCGCAGACAGGTTGGTGGAGCGCCGCCAAAATACCAGGATTTCTCATTTTCAATATTCGACGAATGGAACCCAGTGACAGCGCGCAAGATTAATCTGTGATAACACGATTGGTGATAACCTCAATGCACTTTGTGCGTTTCCAGTTTATAACACATCAAAATTACTGAGCCAGATCGAATTGTGTCAGGTTGCGCGCGCTCAGTGTGACAGAGGTAGAGTTGTGAATGTGCCGTGTTCTAAAACCGCAGGTCAAGACATGGCGTCCAGATATTCAGAGCCACTTTTTCGGAGCCACTTTTAAGGCAGATAGGCCTACCTGTTGCTTTTTTTTACTGTAATCGTGACAGTCTCAGTGCTCCTACTAACCCAGTGGGCATAAAACGTGATAAAGACGTCTTTTACTGGTTGAAATCTGGTCGGGACTTCTTATAACCAGATCACAACCAGAAATCATTCAAATATGTATTGTTTTGGTTGATATCTGTTTTTTGGTTGAAATTGAACTACTGACCAGTTATCTAAATGCTACTAAATGAATAGACACCAGTCTATATAAACTAATTTGCATAGTGTTTGTGGGTCATGCACACATTGCATATAAGACACAAGAACCATTACGATTATACATTTGGGTAATGCTCTTTTTTCAGCTGGTTTTGCATGATTCAGCTTTGCATACTTGGCAAACAACAGCTGGCAGCACTCACCAAAGCGGGTTATGGTCTGGTTGGCATACTGTACACAGTCAACACTCTGGGCTAGGGCCTATTCTGTTTGATATTCTGGGGACTCAGCATGAACTTGGACTCGGGGGATTCATATTATCCAGAGCCTTGCTGAATCATATTACTATGGGCTACGACTAATGGTACTCGGTCCGAGTCCTCTTCACTTTTTCCACCCAGATTCACTTTTTCAGGATTAGGGCAAGGTTTTTATTCTGCAGGTGATGAAATGGCCATTTTTAAAAACGAAGAATTGTGATATGTCACCTCCAATTCATATAATATACTAGGTCATTAAAGCTCAAATTGAAATAATGGTTATTTAATGAATGATATATGGTGTGTTCTGTGTGTGTTGGATTCTAATAATACTATTTTGTTGATATTAATTTCACTGTTTATTGTGTTGCACATTTTCATCTGTTCTACTGAATGCAATTTTAATGTTCTATTATAACTAACTACATTTCTTTTCAGAATTTATCAAATCAAATGTAAGTTTATTTTATTTCAATATCCTACTGCAACCAAATAGGATTTACAACAATTGTTGCACCTGAATTTGACCCTTTTAATGTATTTATTTTATTTTACCCTGAGAAAATGACATTTATATATTTCCCTTAAAGCTTTAAAGTAATTAACATAGTGCCTGCAGTCATTTTATACACATTTCAGTAGCTAAATAAGGAGGTAGGCATAACAGTTCCAGCTAAAACTTGGATTGGAATCTGTGCCTCAAACAGCAATAGATCTCTGCGTGCAGGCACTGCTTGCATATGGCACATTGGGACAAAGAGCCCGCTAGGCTACACAACAACAGTGCTGGAGAACAACAAAAAAGATTTGACTGCTACGTGGTAGTCCCTGTTCTCCTGCATTCATGTTTTATTTTTGTAAGTAAAGCAGTGGTTTGTTGGGGAGAAGAATGTCAAGGAAGTTTTTGGTAGCTAGCTAGCTGGCTAATGTTAATGTTAGCACTCTGGCTAATCTTCTATTGTCATGGTCAGTTTACATTTTTACCTGTTGTAGCTAGCAAAAGTTTTGACATTTTGATATCAGCTTAGTTCATGACAGTACATGTGTGTATGTCTGTTCTCTCTGTCTCGCTCTGCGTGTGTGTGAGAGAGACATTATGAGCTAGACTAATTCTTGAAACTTGTACCCCCCCCCCCCCCAATATGGATATGAAGTTTTTCTCCATTCATCAGGGATCCTTATATTGTGTGTATCTGAGATTTGACCATATGATACATTTAGCCTATCCCTGCTCTCCCTCACCCATTCTAACTTTACAACTCTCAACTGCCTTTTTCAATTCTTGATTCTCTTTTTTGCAGGAATCTTCTAGATTGGATGGCAGGATGGAGGAGGGAACAAAGGGAATGTGGCAGGATGGAGGAGGGAACAAAGGGAAGATGGCACGATGGAGGAGGGAACAAAGGGAAGGTGGCAGGATGGAGGAGGGAACAAAGGGAATGTGGCAGGATGGAGGAGGGAACAAAGGGAAGGTGGCAGGATGGAGGAGGGAACAAAGGGAAGGTGGCACGATGGATGAGGGAACAAAGGGAAGGTGGCAGGATGGAGGAGGGAACAAAGGGAAGGTGGCAGGATGGAGGAGGGAACAAAGGGAAGGTGGCAGGATGGAGGAGGGAACAAAGGGAAGGTGGCAGGATGGAGGAGGGAACAAAGGGAAGGTGGCAGGATGGAGGAGGGAACAAAGGGAAGGTGGCAGGATGGAGGAGGGAACAAAGGGAAGGTGGCAGGATGGAGGAGGGAACAAAGGGAAGGTGGCACGATTGGGGGAGGGAACAAAAGGAAGGTGGCAGGATGGAGGAGGGAACAAAGGGAAGGTGGCACGATGGATGAGGGAACAAAGGGAAGGTGGCAGGATGGAGGAGGGAACAAAGGGAAGGTGGCACGATGGAGGAGGGAACAAAGGGAAGGTGGCAGGATGGAGGAGGGAACAAAGGGAAGGTGGCAGGATGGAGGAGGGAACAAAGGGAATGTGGCAGCATGGAGGAGGGAACAAAGGGAAGATGGCACGATGGAGGAGGGAACAAAGGGAAGGTGGCAGGATGGAGGAGGGAACAAAGGGAATGTGGCAGGATGGAGGAGGGAACAAAGGGAAGATGGCACGATGGAGGAGGGAACAAAGGGAAGGTGGCAGGATGGAGGAGGGAACAAAGGGAAGGTGGCAGCATGGAGGAGGGAACAAGGGTAAGGTGGCAGGATGGAGGAGGGAACAAAGGGAAGGTGGCAGGATGGAGGGAGGGAACAAAGGGAAGGTGGCAGGATGGAGGAGGGAACAAAGGGAAGGTGGCAGGATGGAGGAGGGAACAAAGGGAAGGTGGCAGGATGGAGGAGGGAACAAAGGGAAGGTGGCAGGATGGAGGAGGGAACAAAGGGAAGGTGGCAGGATGGAGGAACAAAGGGAACAGGAAAGGGGGAAGGTGGCAGGATGGAGGAGGGAACAAAGGGAAGGTGGCAGGATGGAGGAGGGAACAAAGGGAAGGTGGCAGGATGGAGGAGGGAACAAAGGGAAGGTGGCATGATGGAGGAGTGAACAAAGGGAAGGTGGCAGGATGGAGGAGGGAACAAAGGGAATGTGGCAGGATGGAGGAGGGAACAAAGGGAAGGTGGCAGGATGGAGGAGGGAACAAAGGGAAGGTGGCAGGATGGAGGAGGGACCAAGGGTAAGGTGGCAGGATGGAGGAGGGAACAAAGGGAAGGTGGCAGGATGGAGGAGGGAACAAAGGGAAAGAGTACATAAGTTATCCAGCTGGCTGACTAAGAAATATAAATAGCCTGTAAATAGCCTCTCTCTCCGTATGTCTTCCTGACTGCTAGGTTGCTGAGGGGCAACGTAGTCAATGTACTTGTTAGGCTAAGTCTAACTTAGTGAAGACCTTAGGTAATGGTCAATGATGATTTGTCTCGGTCTTTAGAGTACTGGATACATGTAAATGTCCTGATGCATGGCCTCTACAGCAGTGCTTGGCCACCCACTCAGTTACCAGTGACCTATTCTGCCACATCCCAGGGAAAGGAAAGCGCAGAACCACAACTCCTCAAATCCATAGTCAAGTTTTATGTGCACATTTTTATTTTTTTCTGTTTCATACTCTGATATTTAATGTGTTTTGGTTCCTACTAGCCAGCTTTGTAAGAGCTAGGTTTGTACTAGTTATGCTGATGATCATTCGTTTTTTTCTCTGCATCAGGTCTCACTGAAACTGGATTCCCCAAGAGACATGCTATTCAGCTGCCCATAGTGGCTGATCATACAATCTTAGGAAAAAAAGGTGCTATCTAGAATGTAAACCAGTTCATTGTCTGTCCCCATAGGATTACCCTTTGAATAACCCTTTTTGGTCAAATATAGATCCCTTTTTGATTCCAGGTAAAACTTTTTACAGAGGGTTCTATATGGAACCAAAAATGGTTCTCTTATGGGGACAGCCGAAGAACCACTTTGGAACTCTTTCCTCAGAGTGTAGTGTAAGTAGATCCAAATAAAATAGCACTGCTTCTAATAATATACAGTAAGTTTGTAAAGCAAATAATATTTTACATTAACTCACCTTTTTTTTAGGTTCAAAACCCTTGTGTCCTGGTTCAACAGAAACCTCCCTTGGTGAGTCATGTAAAGTTTCTCCCACTTCTCTCTTGCTCATCCTCCCTGTCACTCAATCAAACTCACACATCTGCTCAGGTGCAACCGATGAACCACTTTAGGTTGCAGAGAAGAGGAAGAGATTTACCATTTCCATTTCTAATGTTTGTTGCAGGAATTGCATTTTTTTCTTCTTTTTAATGCCTCTTTACACATAATTACATTTTTGCATGTACCTTTCTTGGGGGAATCCTTGTCCCGAACAATGTCCTATGGATTATAGAGCGGTGTGTTTATACAGAACTTTTGAATATTATAACATTGGGATTAAGCAAAACTTGACCATTTGAGATTGTTGTCATTATTGTCATTTGAGCTGTTCTTGCCATAATATGGACTTGGTCTTTTACCAAATAGTGCTATCTTCTGTATAGCACCCCTACCTTCTTGTCACAACACAACTCATTGTCTCAAATGCATTAAGAAGGAAATAAATTATTCAAATTAACTTTAAACAAGGGACAGCTGTTAATTTAAATGCATTCCAGGTGACTACCTCATGAAGCTGGTTGAGAGAATGCCAAGAGTGTGCAAAGCTGTCATCAAGGCAACGGTTGGCTACTCTGAAGAATCTCAAATATAAAATATATTTTGATTTGTTTAACACTTTTTGTGGTCACTACATGATTCCATGTGTTTTATTTCATAGCTTTGATGTCTTCACTATTATTCTACAATGTTGAAAATAGTCAAAATAAAGAAGAACCCTTGAATGAGTAGGTCTGTCCAAACGTTTGACTGGTACTGTGTGCATATGAGCAAGTTGCTCCTTTTCTTCAACTAGTACCATGGAAAATCATTGAAAATACCTTTAGCCAGCTGAGTTCACAAAGTTTCTTCACGAATGTCCTTTAACAAAAAAAAATGTAATCTTATATTTCTAAAGTTGTAATTCGCTGATTCTCTTCACTGAGATCTGACCCATCACACCACTCTTATTAATCATTAACAAAATAAAACAATCAGACGTTATATAAACTGTGTCCCAGTCTTTCTATAAATGTAATGTCTGTGGGTGAATTATGAAACAGTGACTGTTTGCAGATGTGCAACAATTGTGATGTAGATTTGTTTTTGCCATTGCTTGATCTATTTTAAATGTAAGAATATTTTGCAGATTTAAACTTGTATTGGTGACTATGGAAACAAATGGAAATATAATGAACCATAATTTCAATATTCAACTTTATCCTCGGCAATACTTTTTACAGTAGTCAGGTGGTCATTACCAGGTTATGATGAGGTCTTAACTATGACCAGTAGGCTACATAATATAGCACAAAGTATAGTGCTCAGAATTATGATCATCATGTCAGATAGAGGTCACAATTATGACCTCATCATAACCGTATGAACATCGTATGATGTTCAGAAAAATACGTAATATTCTGGTCAGTAAAAAGACGTATGAAAAAAATGTCATTTTTCAACCACTTTGCGACCAGAATAAGACGTCATACTGACGTCTTTTCAACCAGGTTTTCCCCACTGGGATAGCTATTGTTTCCATCACAGGGCAAAGATATTGCTGTGGATACACTGTGACTAAGTGAAAGTACCATCCGAGTTGCTAATAGCTTTATGAGGTTGCATGCCTGTGTGTGGGGGTTTAAAAAAGGCATCAAAACAGGCCTGTTTCGCCCTTAGATATGATCAATTCAACTACAGTGCAGGGAGTGTGTACACATGACTTAACATTAGACTATTTTTAGATGCAACCACACAAATATTTGTCAATGATATCTCAGATTATTTCAAAGAAGTGGTAGGCCTAATAATAATTTTAAATTAAGTAGCTTTTATTGTTCTGTATATTCACATAAATATAAAAAATATAAAATACTAATATTAATCTTATTTCCCCCCAAATGTCATGCATTACAATGCAGGATAGGCTTATGCCCAATAAGTGAATTGTTTAATGAGGCTACTAAAATGCCTCATGAATGCTCTATAAAATATTTAGATTTTGACCCTTGCTGAGGAAGAGAAATGATATTTACACACAGAATGTACCTTCGCAGATTGAATCTATTACCTGATCTAAGGTGCATGGATTAGTGTGAGGGATCCCTCACCAACTTCAAACATCTGCTATCTGAGCAGCTAACCGATCGCTGCAGCTGTACATAGTCTATTGGTAAATAGCCCACCCATTTTACCTACCTCATCCCCATACTGTTTTTATTTATTTACTTTTCTGCTCTTTTGCACACCAATATCTCTACCTGTACATGACCATCTGATCATTTATCACTCCAGTGTTAATCTGCAAAATTTTTATTATTCGCCTACCTCCTCATGCCTTTTGCACACATTGTATATGGACTCCCTTTTTTCTACTGTGTTGACTTGTATTGACTTGTTAATTGTTTACTCCATGTGTAACTCTGTGTTGTCTGTTCACACTGCTATGCTTTATCTTGGCCAGGTCGCAGTTGCAAATGAGAACTTGTTCTCAACTAGCCTACCTGGTTAAATAAAGGTGAAATAAAAAATAAAAATGTTTTTAAAATCATGGGACTCTGTTTTTATCCAATGAACAGGCATGTTTAATGGATCATCAGATGCCTTAGCTCTCCCTGCTGTAATCTTTCATAACGTGAAATCTTTTATAACCTTCCAATGAATCATCACATGATGTGATAGGCAAGAAGGCGTGTGTGTGTGTGTGTGTGTGTGTGTGTGTGTGTGTGTGTGTGTGTGTGTGTGTGTGTGTGTGTGTGTGTGTGTGTGTGTGTGTGTGTGTGTGTGTGTGTGTGTGTGTGTGTGTGTGTGTGTGTGTGTGTGTGTGTGTGTGTGTGTGTGTGTGTGTGTGTGTGTGTGTAAGAGAGGGGGAGGCAGAGGGGAAGCTCAGCACATGATCTTGAATAATAGAGACATCGGTGGCTTTGAGGTCATCAGGAATGCAAACACTGCATACCAATACACAAGTCACAACGTCCACGAAACACAAGGAAAAAGAACACCAATCCAAGTCCTTCATTTATGCAGTGTCAATTTCTGTCTTTTCTTTGATGCTTTTGATTTACATGTATGCTGCCCACTGGCTCACCTGTACAGAACAAGGTATTTTACAGTGCCATTCCTGACACCTGTGTCATTGAAGAGTCATATAGGCCTATAGGTTTAAGCAATAAGCGATTGTGATTAAGGAACATGCTCTCCCAACATGATTTATAAGTGACCTCTAAAACATATTGGCTATCCTTATAAGGATAACTGAAGTGTATCTAACGCAAGCCATAATGAGACACAAAGAGGTGTGTTGCAAGTCCTGGGTCTCGTTTATTTATGAACCTATACATATCCACATATACATTGCACTTGAGTAGTAAACAAACTGGTCAATGAGAGCAATACATGAAAGGCTGCCTGGGCCTGAGCCTGGGCTGTAAAGTTACGTTGAGCGCAGAGGTAACTGTGGGGCGGAGGAGAAGGTGGATGAGGGGCCATGATGATTAGAAGCACTTCCGGTGCACGATGGAGGGGCCAGCCTCGTCATATTCCTGCTTGCTGATCCACATCTGCTGGAAGGTGGAAAGGGAGGCCAGGATGGATCCGCCGATCCACACAGAATACTTCCTCTCAGGGGGAGCGATGATCTACAAACAAGTGATACTGCCATTGGTTAGCAGCCTAATAGCAAGGTGTTTTATAAAGTGAAAAACATTTTCTGTTCCTATGTGCATAAAACCTACATAATAGACCATTTCCTCAAATGGGCAGGAAAGTAGTTGACTTTGTTACATTTTTGGGTTTCAAAGTTTTGTGCCCCATAGCCCTAAACCGTTTAGGAAATACATTGCAATAGAACATTGAAAATAAAGAACAATCCTAAAACCGCATGCCTAAATCAACATTACCTTAATCTTCATGGTGCTAGGGGCCAAAGCTGTGATCTCCTTCTGCATACGGTCAGCAATTCCAGGGTACATGGTGGTACCACCAGACAGAACGTTGTTGGCATACAGGTCCTTACGGATGTCGATGTCACACTTCATGATGCTGTTGTAGGTAGTTTCGTGAATGCCAGCAGATTCCATACCTGTTTACCAAAGGACAATGATGTTATCAGTCTTGTCCATCGCTGCAATTCCTTTACGGACTTGCGAGAGGCCAAGTTCGAGAGCCATGTGTCCCCCGAAACACGTCCCTGCCAAGCCGCACTCCTTCTTTACACACTGCTTGCTTAACCCGGAAGCCAGCTGCACCAATGTGTCAGAGGAAACACCGTCCAGCTGGCAATCAAAGTCAGCTTGCAGGTGTCAGGTTCGCCACAAGGAGTCACTAGAGTGTGATGGGACAAGGAAATCTCAGCCAGCCAAACCCTCCTCTATCCCAAACGACGCTGGGTCAATTGTGCGCCGCCTCATGGTCCTCCCAGTCATAGCCGGCTGTAACACAGCCTGGGATCGAACCCGGGTCTGTAGTGATGCCTCAATGATGTTATCTTTCCATCTAAGCCAGCCCTCTCTGGAGAAATAGGCTATACTTGTTATGACCCTCAACTGTGAAAATATAGTAGTTGGGCAGTTAACCTCTAGAGCGTTGGCTGTGAACAGGTGCTGAAATGGACAGCTCCTCAGCACCAGCTGCAAGCTCTTGTTATGGTAGGTATTTCAACAAGCATTCACAGCTCATGCTTCACATGCTGGGGTTGCATTTCAGATGAAGCATCAATAAGTTTGTCAGCTAAACCAGCAAACTGTATATTAACACACAGAAAGACCTTTGATTGAAACATAATACAAATATGAATGAAAGCTCAAACTGAATATGGGTTTAGTCAAGCCTATCTGGATATCAGGATAATTAATTGATTCTGCTTTGTGAAAATACCCGCAGGCATATGCTCTGTTACCCTACATCACATAGATGACTTTAACGAAGTCTAAACTAATCCACAGCAGTCTTATACGTTACTACACAATGATTATCTCAAGATAACCGTGTGCAATATAACAACGGCTGGGGAGATCAGTAATACGCACCAATGAAGGAGGGCTGGAAGAGAGTCTCGGGACAACGGAACCTCTCGTTACCGATGGTGATGACCTGTCCGTCGGGCAACTCGTAGCTCTTCTCCAGGGATGAGGAGGAGGCAGCGGTGGCCATCTCGTTCTCGAAGTCTAGAGCCACGTAGCACAGCTTCTCCTTGATGTCACGAACTATCTCATGCTCAGCTGTTGGGTTTCAAGTGATGCATTTGATTGTTACTGGAAAAAATATTTTCATTTTACTTTTATGATTTTGTTTAACAAAAAAATGTGCCCCTTTTTCTCCCCATTTTTGTGGTATCCAACTGGTACGGACTCGGGAGAGGCGAAGGTCGAGAGCCCAACCAAGCCGCACTGCTTCTTGACACAATGCCCACTTAACCCGGAAGCCTGCCGCAACAATGTATCGGAGGAAAACCCATACACCTGAAGACCGTGTCAGCGGGCACAGAGCCCGGTCCGACACAGGAGTCGCTAGTGTGCGATGGGACAAGGACATCCCTGCCGGCCAAATCCTAACCTAACCTGGACGACGCTGGGCCAATTGTGCGCCGTCCCATGGGTCTCCTGGTCGAGTCCGGCTGCGACAGATCCTGGACTCGAACCCAGAATCTCTAGTGGCACAGACCACTGCACCACTTGGGAGGCCCCAATGGCATATCATTTTTTTGCCAAATATCATGCTTTTTGTCATTCCTCATGCGGTTAATATTGCCCATGTCCGGTGCGTACCAGTAGTTACGAAAGAGTAGCCACGCTCGGTCAGGATCTTCATGAGGTAGTCTGTGAGGTCGCGACCGGCCAGATCCAGACGCATGATGGCATGGGGCAGAGCATAACCCTCATAGATGGGCACGTTGTGGGTCACGCCATCACCAGAGTCCAAGACAATACCTGAAAAAGTGTGGTGATAGATGTTAGCATTGAACAAGACCGTTCAGGAGGTCATGGCTGAAGACTACTTATCTATCCATCATACCTGTGGTACGTCCAGATGCGTAAAGGGACAGCACCGCCTGGATGGCCACGTACATGGCGGGGACGTTGAAGGTCTCAAACATGATCTGGGTCATCTTCTCTCTGTTGGCTTTGGGGTTGAGGGGAGCCTCTGTCAGCAGAGTGGGGTGCTCCTCGGGGGCAACGCGCAGCTCGTTGTAGAAGGTGTGATGCCAGATCTTCTCCATGTCGTCCCAGTTGGTGATGATGCCATGCTCAATGGGGTACTTCAGGGTCAGGATACCCCTCTTGCTCTGGGCCTCGTCACCAACGTAGGAATCTTTCTGACCCATACCGACCATGACGCCCTGAGAAGACGCAAGGATAGGTCTGAATCAATGTGGCGTATGAGTATGATCGCCTATCATATGGCCTCCGAGTGGAATTTACACATGGCTCTCCAAGGTTCCAACGTGATGTGATTTTACAGACAATTAATAACCTAACCACTTTTTATTGACTATTTATTTGGTTTTCACACAGCAGCTTTAGGTGAAGTACTCTACCTGGTGACGTGGGCGACCCACGATGGATGGGAAGACAGCGCGCGGTGCATCATCTCCAGCGAAGCCGGCCTTTACCAGGCCAGAGCCGTTGTCACACACCAAAGCGGTCGTCTCCTCGTCGTCGCACATGGTGTCAGCTTTGACTGTAACAGCAAATTAATATGGTCATTTTGCACACAATTTTAAGCTTGGACTATGTGGCACAATCAATGCACCATGCTCCAATCAACTGAGCTATGAATTATGCATATACGGCAACTGAACTGAAAGTGTTAATGCTAGGCTATATATGGGCATTATATTTTAGAACAATGTTTACTGCAGGTTTGTTAGTTGAATCATATCAGTTGAAATAAGGGGTGGATGCAACTATCATATACTGATTTGACATGATTTACTCTTCAGTCAATCCATTTTATAGAGGACCCTAGTTTAGCAAGTATTTGTGGTTGTAATTCCGAATGTTAATGGTTAGTGACTATTTGTACAAATGCTTCATGCCAACCACTTTGGACTTATTTTGACTTGTTAATGCAGCTCACATTGTGGTAATGTAGTAGCCTACTACTACATCAGAATTTGTTACTTGGCACACCATGTCCCCATCTATAATCCACGGTCTGTATACAATAACCACGCGTCAAACGCGGGACAATGAAATTTGAAAAATAAAAATGTGTGCGGCCCGAAAAACGTGGAATTAGTGTACGGAGAAAAATGTGTATCTTTGACGCAATTCCAGTGACCGGTTGCGAGTTGGTTAGTTGCGGACGAGAGCATTCCATTCAGAATCTTTCCAGTCGGGTTAGCATAATTGTAGTCCTCCGAGGTAATTCCAAAACACGTGTAATTTCTCACTCATGACTCAAGAGGAAGAGCTGATGAAACTAGCGCTACTCACCAGATCAGCACCGTGCGCTGGACCTTGAGGGCACAACCAGGGGCAAGGAGCTGCGAGGACGCGCCAGTTTATACTCTGACAGTGTGCGCTACCTTCTCCTTATTTGGTAGCCCTCGCACCATTGATAAGCGCGTGCCCATTCATGGAATGGTGAGGAGAGGGGAGTCCCGCACGCGGCATCCTTGCCCGACGCCCATGTAGGGAGGAAGATGAGGGCAGCTAGACAATGCGGGTCAGCCGGACAATAGGCAACAGCAGAGGAGGCTAGTGAGATGAGCTATAGGAGGACAGGCTAATTGTAAAGGCTGGAATGGAATTAATCGAACAGTATCAAACATATGGTAAACCACATGTTTGACTCTGTTCCAATAATTCCATTCCAGCCATTACAGTGAGCCAGACCTCCTATAGCTCCTCCCACCAGCCTCCACTGGGCTACTCACAACTCTGTTTCCAACAGATGTCAAATACCAGGTTAAAGTACAACGACTGAAATAAACAGCCTGTCCATTAAAGACTGTGAAGTCATTGATTCCTTATTGTTAAAATGACATCTTAGTTGACATCTTGTGGCTGCAAGTTCCCAGAACATTGTTCTATTGATCCTATTCTCTGGGAAATTAAGCAGATTCTAGCATTGATTCATTGATTGGCTGATTGATTATAATGATAACACGTTTAATTCCAGGTGGTACAAGGATGGGCTACTAGTTCGATTGCACATCGATTTTACAGAGGCCTATGGAAAATGCCAAGAAGCTTGTTATAGGTTACAGTAGTAACAATTCCCAGACAATAGACATTAAGATGGGATGAAACAGTGGACCAGCATATGGGGAGACCACTTGTGCCACACAGCTGGCTACAACAGCTGTTTTCCATGATTAAGAATAGAAATTCCAAACCCCACCATTCTGGATTCTCTTTAAGCAGAGGGTGAGGTCAGTCCTTGAGGCAGTGTGAAGCAGCAGCACAAAATTGAAGTTGTAAAATAAATGATTCAGTTGAACCTGTTTTCTTTGTATAGGCCTACGTGGCCTGTCTAGTTAATGTCTGTTTCCAAGAAGAAATTGATATTTCAATTGTGGAACTCATACATTTGGGTGATTGGATTTGCATAAATCAATAACCATTGCAATAACCATAATGCATTATTTATTGTTATTGAGTAAATCATTTTCTAAAATAGGCGTTTCGATTATTATTGATAGCTGTGATATAATGGCTATATGCCAACAGCATTTGCATAATTCTGTACTCATTCCGTCTGCAATTTCAATCATGTATTTATATTTAATGGTAGCAAATAAGTTTGGGATGCCTTTGAATTGACAATTACCCATCAGAACAGAAGAAACACGTGTTCCTTTCATGACCACCAGTTTGTGTGTGGTGAACTATAATTTCATATTTTGTTGAAAGGACAAGACATTACAGATTTCAGATGACACTGCCTGTGCTCTTGAAACAGAGAAAGAACAAGTTGGTCTAAAATAACACTGGCTGAGAGCATTGGAGGGATCAACCACAAGGAAGAAACTCAAAAGGGCACAACTAGCCATGAATCATATGCTGCTGTCACCCTACCCCAAGCCATAGCCCTCTTGTTGTTACTCTTTGTTTTTACATTACATAATGAATGCTGGCCTTGGCCTGCTTTCCTCATCATTCTGCCCCTGTTTCCAAACATTGTTGTCTTGCTATGAACATATGAACCCCTGTTTAGTTTGGCTAAACTGAATTATTATCCTAGTCTGAAAAATCCTTTCTGAGTGGAGAAGGGTATGATAACACACAACCTGTCTGGAGGATGGCAGTGCCAGAGTGAGGGGAAGAGACACTTTGGAAGCTGCTCAAATATTCACATACTGAGATTGTCACATTAGCAGTAGTCATTGAGGCTAAATAAACATGACACTATCATAGTTCCTGTGCCATCTTCTTAATCACACACCCCTGAAGGAGAAACAATTTAAAAAATTAGGACTGAAACCACAATCATACGGGCAAAACTGTGGAGCAAAAGTGAGTCTATTTGATTTCCATTGGGAATTACTACTAATAATAAACAAATGTAAAGGCCCCAATTCACACCCCTGAAGGACACCTTTTTGCGTAATGCTTTAAATGTGCTTTCACAATAGATTGAGCAAGATTGGTTTCATAAGATGCAACTCACTGTGTTTCAGTTTTTTAACAGTTAATCAAAACTGGTTCACAACATATGCTATGAAAGCATGTTGTTCTTTACCACACAACTCTGAACTGAGAAGCAACTGGATTGTCTTGGACATGTTTTTGCTTCAGGCCTTCTAACCTGGAGAAGGTACTGGGTGCACCATGGTCTTTGGGCTGCTATGAACAACACACATTGGATGATTGCAACACATTTTCACATGTGGAAATGAAATCAATGAACGTGTTTAAAAGCGTAGATAAGCGAAGCACTGAACAGAATAAGTAACTGATGAGCTTTTTTTTACCAAGGTAATATTTGCATAAAATGAATAAATCATGTTTTGATGTTATGATCTTGGATAGATAGAACGATAAACAGATCCTCACCCCAAGTGCAGTCCACCAAAACAAGCCTATTTATTAAATATGAAAGGACTGGCATGCCTACAACAGCATCCATATTCATCAAGTAAGAGAAAAGCAGGTTGACAAGGAAAAGCTAATCGGGAATAAGACCAAGAATGTATTGTATAATTCTGAACTAATTTCCAGACAGCGTGTTCAAAGCTCACAGCTTGTCGTGATTCATACTTTGTAAACATTCACCATCTTAAATTAAACCTATAGTTTACATACAGTTAATGCTTACATAATGTATGTTCTGCACGTATTATAATGAAGAAATAAGGCCCGAGGAGGTGTGGTATATGGCTAATATACCATGGCTAAGGGCTATTCTTATGGTGGTGTATCAGACCATGTGGTATGACCATTTAAAAAAAATCGAATTACTTTGGTAACCAGTTTATAATAGCAATAATGCACCTCGGGGGCTTGTGGTATATGGCCAATATACCACGGCTAAGGGCTGTAATCAGGCACCCTGTGTTGCGTTGTGACAGCTTTCAGCCAATCAGCATTCAGGGCTCAAACCTCCGGGTATACAGTTGAAGTCGGAAGTTTACATACACTTAGGTTGGAGTCATTAAAACTCGTTTTTCAACCACTCCACAAATAAGTATAAACACCATGAGACCATACAGCCATCATACCGCTCAGGAAGGAGACACATTCTGTCTCCTAGAGATGAACTTAGTTTGGTGGAAAAGCGCAAATCAATCCCAGAACAACAGCAAAGGACCTTGTGAAGATGCTGGAGGAAACAGGTACGGTTCCAATATCCACATAACCTGAAAGGCTGCTCAGCCTTGAAGAAGCCACTGCTCCAAAACCTCCATAAAAAAAAGCCAGACTACGGTTTGCAACTGCACATGGGGACAAAGATTGTACTTTTTGGAGAAATGTCCTCTTGTCTGATGAAACAAAAATAAAACTGTTTGGTCATAATGACCATCATTATGTTTGGAAGAAAAAGAGGGACGCTTGCAAGCCGAAGAACACCATCCCAACGGTGAAGCACGGGGGTGGCAGCATCATGTTGTGGGGGTGCTTTGCTCAATCCTATAGAAAATGTGTGGGCAGAACTGAAAAAGCACGTGCGAGCAAGGAGGCCTACAAACCTGACTCAGTTACACCAGCTCTGTCAGGAGGAATGGGCCAAAATTCACCCAACTTATTGTGGGAAGCTTGTGGAAGGCTACCCTTAACGTTTGACCCAAGTTAAATAATTTAAAGACAATCCTAGCAAATACTAATTGAGTGTATGTAAACTTCTGAATCCCCTGAGAATGTGATGAAAGAAATAAAAGCTGAAATAAATCATTCTCTAGTATTATTCTGACATTTCACATTCTTATTATAAAGTGGTGATCCTAACTGACCTATTTTTACATGGATTAAATGTCAGGAATTGTGAAAAACTGAGTTTAAATGTATTTGGCTAAGGTGTATGTAAACTTCCGACTTCAACTGTATAATTAAGCAATAAAGCCCGAGGAGGTGTGGTATATGGCTAATATACCACAGCTTAGGGCTATTCTTATCCATGACACAATGCGGAGTGCTTGGCCATATATCACAAACCCCAGAGGTGTCTTACTGCTATTATGAACTGGTTACCAACGTAATTATAGCAGTAAAAATAAATATTTTGTCATACCCATGGTATACGGTCTGATATACCATGGCTGTCAGCCAATCAGCATTCAGGGCTCGAACCAGGACTCAAGCCCTGAATGCTGATTGGCTGACAGCTGTGGTATGCCACAGGTATGACAAGACATGTATTTTTACTGCTTTAATTTAATGCTGTAACTCAAGGGTTTGTGATATATGGCCAATATACCACAGCTAAGGGCTGTATCCAGGCATTTCACATTGCGTCGTGCATAAGAAACCTTAGCTGTGGCGTAAGGCCTCCCCATGCCTTAATGCTTAATTATTACACATTAATAACACACAGGTTCACAAGATACATTACTACAGTATAAAGACGACCATCAGCACAAGCAAACCCCATTTGCGATGAGTTTGTGAGCTCTTGTTTACGTACTGCACGGACACAGTTTAGTGTACCACTCTCCTCTCCCTTTGAAAGGTGGCCAACTTTGACATTCCCTGAGTTAACAGTACAGGAGTATCCCTGTATTTGTGTGTGTGTGAGAGGGTGAAATTACAAAGCAGTATGGGGTTAATTGGATGCTGAGACACATATATCCTCTCTCTGAGCCACCCAGGTTTCCTCCCAGCGAGGCACGCCGGTCTTTTTCCATCCCCAATCTCACACCCCCCAAAAAATATTCACCAGCCCAGCCGAATCTCTTCCCTCTCTCTCCTTTATCTTTCTCTCAGCTTCTTTCTCTTTCTCGCTCTTCCTCCCTCCTTTTTCTCTTCCATCTCCCCTCTCTGTCTTCCCCTTCCCTATCTTTCTCTCTCCTTTGCTCTCTACCCCGCCTCCTTCTCTCTCGCTTCCTCTCACATGCAGCCTCTCAGCAAGACGCTGTCAGCTTGCCTTGGCTGTTCCAGCCAACCAAGCCTCATCCCCTGCCAAGACTTCTGGGAGATGGAAAAAAGACAAACTTAAAATCAGGCGGTTTTTGGCAAGTTGTTTTCTGCCCCCAGGACTTTTGGGAGAAAAAAAATCAACCCAACTAGGTCTCATATGGCACCCGCATAAATATTTCACTAAGATTTTGGGAAGCATCCATCTTTTTTTCAAAGGAATTTTTGCAAAGATTATAATTCCCCATATAAAAAGTATTAGAGAATTATTGTCACAATGTGTATTAGTCAAAAGTGAGAGCGAGAAAATGAGTTTAAATAGTGCTTTGAAAAAAATACACCTTTTTCATTAATTACATTTGAATAGTTTAATCTACAAATGCATATAGCTCCCCTGGTTTTGGTAATGGCAAAGGCTACACTCAGCAGGAGTGTTTTGGTTAAATCCTATTAGGGATTTTAAAGTATTGGAACCTGTGCTATTTTTTGAAGTTAATGACATGGCATTGTGTCAAGATGGGGAAGAACTTTAAGGAGACAAAAACTATAAAGGTACTTCATCTAGCACAATAGAGGAATTTACCAAAAATGTGTTTTACTCATGCCAGCATAACCCACTGTTTCAATTTGACTTTTATAGCTCTGCAATTCATTTAAATGCATCATCCTTCAGTGTGCATTTACTCTGGCTTTTATTCTTGAAAGGGGATTTGTCCATGATGAATGGTTTAAGCATGAAGCAGGTTTCGCAAAAGTCAACTTCCTGATAGATGTGCTTGAAAAGTTGGAATGTTCCACTCTCTTTCTCCCCTCTGACCTTGTGTTCTCTGTGCATTTCCTTTGAACTGGAGCTATTTTTCAAGTTTCATCTCTTCAATGTCCCAATTGCATGAGAGTACGAAGGGATGAAAGGATGGCATCTCTGGTGGACCTTTCAATAGCTTGCTGAACTATGGTGCCAGAATGGGCTTTTTTAAGCAAAAGTCAAGGTGATGCTGACATTCACTGAGAGAAGGAACTTCGTCTGTTCTATAAGGACAGATCCAAATCACATAGTTTGAGAAAAAATAAAGACCATTGAAAGGTGACATAAGGTAATCCTTCCTGAGAATTTGAATTCGCAAATACGCAATTAAAAATGTCAAACTATCATAGTTTAGAGAGGTAATGCTTATTCTTACATCTTATCCTCAGTTACTGAATTCTGCAATGTCTGCATTTCACGTTAAGGGTCGAAGTTGAACTTTTATGATTGCTGATAGACCCATACATCTCAGCACTTCATTGAGGGACAGCCTAGTGTATCTGACATTCACAGTGCATCAAAATATGTTACAGGACTTCATCCTGATTTTCATCTGTTCTCATCATCTAACAAGTTCACACCAAAACCTTCCCTATAAGCAAAGAAACGCTGATGAGTTGCAATGTAAATCTTCCACTTCAGTCTGAAAATGTTTCTGAGGATTGACAAGGCAGAGATATTCCTATGTAAAATAGAGGCAGGCAGACATTTTATTTTCGGTCTAATGACAATTCGATCAAGAAACACTATGTAAGTTCAAAAAAATTGTATCACTTTATAAGTTTAAATCCATAACTGCTCTATTGTTAAAGTTAAGCTGTAGAACATTCTTCTCTGCCCTGTGCAGGATGTCATCATGAACTAAAATCAGCAAATTCAGGCTATGAATACAAAATATCTGTATTTCAAGTTGTAGAATAGACAAACCCAAACAAAAAAAAGAACATCCACTGTTAACAATTTTATAGAGCGAGTATAATCATTTTGTTAAATGTTTGGGAAGTGAAGTTTTGGCTTTGAACTTATATTAACACCTCAATAACGTGACAAGACGAACAATAACACAATGGCCTTTGGCATGAACAGTAACTCTTCCTCTGTGAAGGAAACATTTGTTTCCACGGTGACGTGACCAGAACCAGCAGTCAGGACCAGGACTGGTCTCAGCACACTGCCTTGCCGTGTTTCATGTTCTGGGCACAGGTCCGACCCAGGTTGGCCCCCTCCAGGAGCAGGTCTGACAGGCGGTCCAGGCCCACGCAGGTGGTCAGTGGGGTGACGAGGCCATAGAGCCCCCCGAGTAAGATACTGAGGGGCCAGCCTATGATCAGTAAAATCACCAGCCACACAATGCTCCAGAAACACGACCCGCAACTGGCCATCCTAGTCTGGGAGAAAGAGAAGAAGAGAAGGGGGAAAATATTTACATTTTTCATTCCGTTAACAAATCAATCACGAATATAAAACATTAGGCAACCTGCATCACACAAAGATGGAATTTGCAGAGTTGACAGAATGAAGCCAATTGTAGAAATCTATTGTATTGATTTCTCATCAAAAGAATAAGGAAACCTTAGTGTTTATTTTGCCAGAGCTGTTCCACTCCCCATGTGATCAAAAACGATTAATATCCCTTCAGATGATTAGATTTGCATAATCCCATCTATACATCACCCATACAAATATCAATGGCTCCCAGACTTCAGATTAGATACCCAGTGTATCGGGTCCTATCTATGGTGATTTAATCAGAGGATATAAACTCTGTGACACTCCCATCTGTAATTGGAGTTGATCATATTGAATGCGCCGGCCCAGTTGATGTGGATGTACTTGACACTCCCCGCTACCACCACGGTCCCTACCCACTGGGGTCAACAGGGAGTCTACGCCTACCCTACAGAAGATTTAGTGGACCTGACACTGCTCAAAGTGGCAGTGAACAGCAAGCACTAAGGATTCTTATGCAGTCAGTGTGTATAACACTCATTGGTCTTTAACCGCAGACGCAAAAAGTTTAACATTTTATTCAATCTGTGGTCGTATCTAAAAGAAAATCTTCCCAGAGCTCAGTAGCTGAAGTAGGAGCTGTCAGACGGACTTGTTCAAAAGCCAACGATCAGATCCATTAGCAAGGCTATTTCAGTTTTCTGAGGTATTGTACACTTTCCTCCCCACTTCCTTGTCTGTTCTGTGTAATATCCTGTTTTAGCGAGACAGACCGTGTGATGAGATCAGCTGCACTGGTTAATCTCGTGGTTGTCTCGTGCTTCAGGGAATGCCCTTTACAGTGCATTAAAAACACGAGACAATATTAGCATTCCAAAAAAAACCCAACTCTTTTCCCAGGATTCATTGACTATTTCAACCATTTAGGATAAAATGAGCAATAAAAAGTTGCTTTCATATTTTGAAGCAATATGAAAACATTTAACCTGAAGAACATCCTGAGAACAGAAAAGTACACAGCATCAAATCATATCTAACAGTTTACCGTCATACCTTTTTGCCTTTTAAATTCACCGTCTACAAAGACTCTTAAAAGACGTAGAGAAGTGCAGTCACAGTACTTCCTCTGCACACACACAAATGCATACAGCACTGTTATACTGCATGCAGTTAGTGACACATCAACCAATGGCAGTTAACGGTTAACAAGTAGAAAGCCATTGAGCACTGCGAAGTAGAGCTATGTAAAGCCATATTGTGGAGAGTACCTGTGGAGTGAGTATAAAAGACATGTTCACCTTCAGATGTGGGAAGTTTGAGAGTTCTTTGAGAAAGTGCGAGTCTGTTTTTCCTCCTTGCCTGTGGAATGGATATCCCCTCAGTCTCAGTTTAGTTCCTGCTTGGAGCTGCCAAAGTCAAGTCAGTCTGTATGAGTGGCCTCTTCCTCCCAGTTAACGCTAATTTACTGCAACAAGGTAGGCTCTGCTAAGGGAAACGGAGTGCCAGGGAGGACAGCTGGAGATAAAGATAATTGGTTTTCTAGAGGGAGGCTATGACACAATGTGTGCATTCATGGACCAGTTGCTCAATTTAAAAAAACATGGTTGTTGTGGGTTTAAAAAGGTTGTTGCACTGCACATGCAGAACCAATGCAGAGAAGAATCTGGGAATTTATGGGACAAGTCTAGTTGTAAGGGGATATTTATCATGCAAATAATTGAATTATTTAACCCTGTAATTGTTTATGGATTGTGATTTAAACTGTGTACAAAACATTAGGAACACCTTCCTAATATTGAGCACCCCTTTTGCCCTCAGAACAGCCTCATTAAATCGGGACATGGACTAGGTGTCAAAAGCGTTCCACAGGGATGCTGGCCCTTGTTGACTCTAATGCTTCCCACATTTGTGTCATGTTGGCTGGATGTCCTTTGGGTAGTGGACCATTCTTGATACACATGGGAAACTGTTGACCGTGAAAGACCCAGCAACGTTGCAGTTCTTGACACACTCAAACCGGTGCGCCTGGCACCATACCCTGTTCAAAAGGCAATTTTTTTTGTCTTGCCCATTCACCTTATGAATGGCACACATACACAATCCATGTCTCAATGCTTCTTTAACCGGTCTCCTCTTCATCTATACTGATTGAAGTAGATTTAACAAGCGAGATCAATAAGGGATCATAGACTGACCAGGTGAAAGCTATGTCATGGAAAGAGCAGGTGTTCCTAATGTTTTGTACACTCAGTGTATAACTGACACATAAGATATATCTATTCTAGGCTGACTAGAGTAAATCTGCTTTGATGTCGCAGAGGCTTTGAAATCAAACATTAACATGTTTTGAATGTCTAAACAGCCTTTGAAGAGGACACCTGTACACTGAAACAAAACTGTATAAATCGGGTTACATACATTGCTCTCAATGATAACCATTTCCCTGAATCTAAGCAATACGGGTTCTCCAGCTTGGCTGCGTTCAGGTCGGTTGAATCACGACTGTACTGTGACTTGAGCAGCTATGGATGCGATCTCTCCTCTCAGACAGTGGGGGTGTTGCTTGGGGAGAGGGTTACAGGCTAGCCTGACGCATGTAACAGCTAGTTAACCTCTGGTGCATGATAACGTCTAAATTCCAAGTGTGTTGTGAGCCTGCAGGCTGTGGCCTCTTTACACTACCAGGACCAATGAGGCTAGAACTAGGGATTCAGGGAAGGGTAGGCTCTAATCCACCACCAACATCTCAGTGAACTGTATGCCACTGTGACCATTTGTTTCCAAATACGGATATGGACACTGATGATTTGAGTGGAGTTGTGAGTGATAGAGTATGTCTGATGTACCGGCTTCTCTCCCCCCATGGCTTCATGTGCACGGTGACTGACCTATAAATCCAGCTTAGTGGCAGCTTGTCCAGTCGCTATTGGGCGAGCCAATCAGATTGACAGGTGACAGTGACGCTGTCTGAGGGCGGGGCAGAACGGGAGTGTGTAGACTGGAAGAGTAACATGATAGGGAGATTTGAAATAGGATGGCTGGGTGTCTGCAAATGTATGTAGAAAATTTAAAAACTCAAGACTGCATTCACATTGAGAATTATTTTAATACAAAAGTACAGATTACAAAACAGACCATTTCAGAAAATCAAATTAAACATTATCCTCAAGGCTTCAAGACATCTTCACGGCTTCAGTAGAAAAATAATTCTAAAACAGGATAATCATTTTCGCTCCAAGCTCTCCAGTTCTGGCCCCATCTATGGGCACATAAAGCAGTGCAAAGGCCCACAGAGAAGCACCACCTTAAGGTGCTTCCGCTTCGTCACTCTCCTCTCCATCACTGTCGCTATCTCGGCCAGGGTGCTCTGGCATTTTGGGGTGCTCCTCTTGCACCTTCTCTGGTGTCTCCTGTGGGGTCTTCTCTGTGCCGGCCTCCCCGGAGGGCTCCTGCTCCATCGGTGTCTCTTCCTGGTTCTCCACTTCAACTGGTGTCTCTTCCTTGTTCTCCACTTCAACTGGGGTCTCTTCCTGGTTCTCCACTTCAACTGGGGGCTCGGATTGGTCCTCCTCTGCCTGTGTCTGCCGAGGGGGAGGCAGGAGCTTCTGCTGTTGCTGGGCATGGAAGAGAACACAGGGAAAGAGAGGAAGGTGAGAAATGTGGGTGTATGGGTGTCACCATATAATTCCTACATTTATGAAAAATGTTCATCATATCTTGAATTCATGACAAAATGTCATAGACAAGATGCTAACAGATTTTCCATGCTGTACAAAGAATTTCTATCACTGCTCGTCCCATCCCCCCCTCTCCCTATTTCCTCCTGTCTCTATCGCTTTTGCTCTCATTCCTTCCTTCCCTTGCGCTCTCTGGTTGAGGACAGAATCCATGCACATGCCTTAGGGACAGGTTAGGGAGGGGCACATGTCTCCCTGTTATGTTCGGAAAACAAAAGTTCCCTCTCCACTGCAGCCCTGCCACTTTAGGCGGGGGATGAGAGAGGGGTGGGGTAGCTTAGAGTCACTCGTTATCATCCCTCCCCCCTCCTTTATCCTCCACTCCCCACGGTGTCAAACAAAAGAATGCACTGCTCTCTTAATTAAAACTCATTCTGGTTCCCTCATCTAAAATGTTAGGCTCGTGCCCTGTTAAGGCTCAGCATGCAGAACTAAAACAATTCTCTTACATCTGACCTATTTCCACCACTGCATTAAAGTTTTACAAAATACAGAACCTAAAAACAGATGAGGGATAATGATACTGAAGACCTGAATGAATTACTGTAAGAGGTTACATTGGAGCAGGTGTGTTTGTGAGAACCAGTGGTCTCAGGTGTGGGTAAATAAACTGATGTGACATTGGGGAGCTAGCCTTTCATAGCTGGACTATTAGCCTGTACTCAGTCTGTGCTTGAGGAGCTAGCCTAGCATTTCACTGTTGGACTATTAGCCTGTACTCAGTCTGTGCTTGAGGAGCTAGCCTAGCATTTCACTGTTGGACTATTAGCCTGTACTCAGCCTGTGCTTGAGGAGCTAGCCTAGCATTTCATAGCTGGACTATTAGCCTGTACTCAGCCTGTGCTTGAGGAGCTAGCCTAGCCTTTCATAGCTGGACTATTAGCCTGTACTCAGTGTGTGCTTGACGAGCTAGCCTAGCCTTTCATAGCTGGACTATTAGCCTGTACTCAGTCTGTAATTGGAGAGCTAGCATTTCACTGTTAACCGAGTTAGCCTGTAGCCTAGCCTTTCATAGCTGGACTATTAGCCTGTACTCAGTCTGTGCTTGAGGAGCTAGCCTAGCCTTTCATAGCTGGACTATTAGCCTGTACTCAGTCTGTAATTGGAGAGCTAGCCTTGTCTTTCCAATTGCTGGTGTACTATGGTAGTTACCCGTCTGTCTGTACTGCTGGGTGCAGTGAGGTCACCAGTTATCTGTCTGTATTTCTGGGTGTAGAGAGGTCAGTAGTTACCAGTCTGTACTGCTGGGTGTAGCGAGGTCAGTAGTTACCAGTCTGTACTGCTGGGTGTAGCGAGGTCAGTAGTTACCTGTCTGTACTGCTGGGTGTAGCGAGGTCACCAGTTACCAGTCTGTACTGCCGGGTGTAGCGGGGTCAGTAGTTACCTGTCTGTACTGCTGGGTGTAGTGAGGTCACCAGTTACCAGTCTGTATTTCTGGGTGTAGCGAGGTCAGTAGTTACCAGTCTGTACTGCTGGGTGTAGCTGGGTCAGTAGTTACCTGCCTGTACTGCTGGGTGTAGCGGGGTCAGTAGTTACCTGTCTGTACTGCTGGGTGTAGCGGGGTCAGTAGTTACCCGTCTGTACTGCTGGGTGTAGCGGGGTCAGTAGTTACCTGTCTGTACTGCTGGGTGTAGCGGGTCAGTAGTTACCTGTCTGTACTGCTGGGTGTAGCGGGGTCAGTAGTTACCTGTCTGTACTGCTGGGTGTAGCAAGGTCAGTAGTTACCAGTCTGTACTGCTGGGTGTAGCTGGGTCAGTAGTTACCTGTCTGTACTGCTGGGTGCTCTGGATCATGTGTATGTACATGTTGTACACCAGGTTGGCCATCTCCGGCATGTTCTTGATCGCCTGGTCGGGCTGGGACGAACGAGGCTCTCTCTGGAGGGAGAGATGGTTTACTGTTTATTAATTTCTCCCTTCAGTCCTCTTCAAATCGATTAGTTTAGACCACTTACTATTAATGCGCCTACGGTGTGAGTGAGGGAGATACCAAGAGGGAGTGAGAGGCAGAGAAAGGGAATATGCAAATAGGAAGAGAGCCTGGTGGGTGAGTTGAATATTCTCTCAGCTGCATTAATGCCCCCTAGACATAGTACTACGCTGGCACTGCAGCGGTCCACTGAGCTGTGTGTGTGTGTGTGGTGGGAGCAGGGAGCTGCCGCATTGCAAAATAAGACTGCCCACTAGGCACAGATGTCATGTTAACATCTATTCCACATTGATTCAACCAGTGGGCGCGCAGTAAAGTCTGTGGGTGAGCTGAGCTTAAACTGTTTCCCCTTAAAATGAGGAGAAATGAGGATGAGGAGAAAGTGGAGCGTCCGGGACTGGACTCTTTCGGACAGGTCAAGGGGGGGCACATGTGGGTATCTAGAAGAACTGTCCCCCTGGGAACTGGAGCTCTTGTGCCAGTGTGTGTGTCAGTGTGTGTGTACGCCGTCTAGCACTATCCTGGAGGGGGTATGGGTTGGGGTAGACTGGCTTTGCCTGGTGACATTTGGGGGTTAATAACAGACTGTCCCCCCGTCTGTCACAGTCGTCCTTTACCTGAATGGTGTTAACTGACTGGGCCAGTGGGTAAGAGGCTGGATAGAACGAGGTGGTGGTGGGGGGGGGGGGGGGGGGGGGAATCACTCCATCCATTGAGAATTCAGACAGGCAGGATTAGGCTGCAGTGGGGATGAAGAGGCATGTACTATGCAGGAGCTGGAGAGGGTGCTGCATAGAAATGTCTGTGTGTGAGAAAGTGTTTGACTCAAAGTGTTCTGCGTGTAGATGTGCCTGAGTGTGCATGAACACATATTCAAGCTTGCGTGTGTGTATTCATTTGTCTCTGTGTGTGATTGTGCAAGTGTTAGTGTGTGTACTCACAGGCTGTCCCTGGGTGTAATATTCATTGGGTCTGATGTGGAGCTTCATGGGTCTGGCAGTGAGCTGGTTGAAGGCAGGAGTCAGTTCAAAGCAGTTCTGGAACAGACTGACCCGTCCAAAGATGTAGAGGCCAAGTCTGGACCTGGACATGGCTACTACCAACCGTCTCACATCCCTGTGGAGAGAGGGAGGGGGTTGAGAGAGAAATGACATATTAAACCACTTGGCGCAGTTAGCCTATACATCACAAGATTATACACAGCCCTTCCACTCACAAAGCAAGTGGGTGAGAAAAATATTGGAAAGGAGCGAAAGGGACAGATGAGGAGGAGTAGAGAGTCTTTAAAGAAAGATAAGGCGGCAAAAGTGAGGATAAATACAAAAATACAGACGGAGGGGTGGATGGCGAGAGGAGAAAAAACAGAGGGCAAAGAACGAGAGGGAGAGAAAAGACAGCGAGAGGAGCGACAGACAAAAGAAAGGGGCAGAGGGGCGAGGAGATGGGCTACTTTCTTTCCAGCCAGTGGAATTAAAGGATTAGCAGGAGGGAGATGGGAGTCTGGAATCTTCTCCGTTTCCCTGGCTGTAATACAGCCGTGCCGTAGTGGCTAGTCCTGGTCCCCAGGGAGGAGCCAGTGACATTATGGGATAGATAAATGAGGCATATATCATACATCTATCTAAGCAGCCATGATAAGACAGCGCACATTAGCAGCACAATATCACATTCTAAATGTCAACTTCTGGACTATATGGGTAAAAGCAGGGAACCAACTGGTCACAATGGGCTGCTGGTTAACAATTATGTTACAACAGCAGGCTTATCTATTGTATTCAGACCATAGCGAGGCAGTAGTTCAACCAAGACAACGGCAGGTAGTTCCAGTTCAAGTTCCAGGTAGAAATAGCAAATGACTGTATAACAGCTGACTAATACCTTCTCCAGCTCCACTAAGGCTGATTTCTGTCAACATGGGCTGAGGTGAAGGCTTTTGCGTGGGAAGGGAGGAGATTGTTCTGGCTTATTAAAGGAGCTCTGGTGGAATTCGAAAAGAATCTTTGTCTCCGTGTGCAAAAGCTCTACAGACAAAACGTACATTCATAAGCAGACAAGACGTGGAATGAACACAAGTAGACCACGAGATGAATCTACACTTGTGTGTTTGTATGGTGTGCTGTGTTAAACTGTGTGTTTGCGTGTGCGTGAACGTACTAGTGTTTGTGTGTAGTAATCTCTTTAGTTAACAAGGTAACAACAAGTCACAAGAATGTGGACCATGGAAAAGCTACCTAAAAACACATCACTTCCACAGAAACAAACCACAAGAGCAGCCCTCCAATCAGCAAAGAGCCTGACAAGAGAGGAGCCAATCAGAAGCAGTCTTCACCTGGGGAAACAGCTCTGTGTGCAGGGGTAGGGGACGCCCACCTGGGTGGTTCCTTGACATAAGCAGCCACATAGAGGGGCAGTGAGTGTCTGTTCCTGTGAAGGTGTGTCAGTCTCCCTGCACGTCAACTCTCTGGTGTTTGTGTGTGTATGTGTGTTTCTGTGAACATTTGTGTATACCTGCACATGTGTGCTGTTGTGCGCCTGTCAGAGTGTGTCTGCGTCTGACCCGGTGTGTGTGTGTGTGTCCCAGTACATGCGTGTGTGTGATCCTGTCACAGTGCATCTGTATGCATGTGTCCCTCCCAGTGTGTCTCTCAGTGGGAGGGCTTCTCCTAGACTGTCAGATCGAGGGGTCAGCTTGTCATACGGTCAGTTGCGTGGCAGCGCGTTGCTATGAGCAGAGTGAAGCGAGGCAATACCGCAGCGTGGGAGAGACAGCAGGGGGAATTTCCCATGAATCACTGCTTTCCCACCCATTCAGAAAGGCCACCAAAATATGAATTAAATTAGCACAGTCACAGAGATCCTCTCTAGCTTGATGTATTTCTATATTCAAAACAGACAAGTAGGCAATGTTGTTATTGAAGTGGTCGTTTGAGAATTCATAAGGCCATGTTCAACAGTGGTTTAATGTCTATCATAGTATAAAGTACAGTTTGCCATTCAAAAAGAACACTTGCAATGTCACATTGATGAAACGCTCATGTCTTGCAGTTACAATATAGCATTTCCTCTCCCCTTCAGTAAATAACTACCTCTTGGCCATAATAGAGGTGTTTTAAAACCCACTCCACATATAAAAAGAGACAGAGAATGAAATGTGAATTAGGCAGAAGTGTGTAATCTCCTGTGTGAGACAAGACTAAACGGGAGATAGGCGAGACTGGGTGCCGACAACATGATAAACTGGAGACTCTCCCTGGCCCACACGCACCACTTCATCACCAGCCCATCAATCTGCCCCTTTATCAGACACACAGAGAAAGGGAGTTAAGTGTTTTTTTGGCCCTGGATTTATACACTTGATGCTAAACTAGAAGAGGCGTCAAAAGAGAGGATGGCTTATTCATCCAGCCAAAGCTTCATTTGGAGACTTCAATTTCTGTCGGCCGTGTCGCGGCTCCAATGGGGTAGGCCTTCATCCATAAAAACACATTACACCAGCACACCCGCCACTATATATCACAAGCAGAGGGAGAGTATGTGTGCGCGTGGCCTGGTACAGATAGCTAAAATACTGTGGCAATGTTTTGCCTGGTGTTTAATACGCAGCGTATTAAGGAAGAGGGGCTCGTCGGTATCTCACAGCAGCCTGGAAATGAAAGGTCTTTTCACTCTGTATCAATTCAGAGAGAGTGGGGAGGGGAGGGAGAGAGAGAAAGGAAGAGAGGGAGAGAAAGAAACAGTAAGAGAAAAAGAGTAAAAGTAGAGTAAAAGTAGTGAAAAGGGAAGGAAAAGAGTAAGAGAGGGACAGAGACAGGGAGACCGACAAAGATGGTAAGAAAGAAAGAGTTTGAGATAAAGGGCAGAAAAAGACAACTTTAACACAGGCGAGTGGTTACCAACAGGGCTCTCTGAACCTGTAATAGGCTGTTTTACAAAAAGCCTTTGATGGTAAAGCTGCTCTTTGTTCGATACTCTCACCCCAATCATCTTTACACAATGCTGCAGCTGTACTTAACAAAAAATGGTTAGTGCGGCTGCACGCTCTCCTTTCTTTTACCTCCTCAAAAGCTGACTTTATCCACCCTGTGCGTGACATGAGAAATCAGTCTGCAAAGACCTAACCAACTTTCAGAAAACTCCACATTTATTCATACCAAGAGACTCTTTAAAAAGTCGAACTTAAAAAAAGACATTTAAAAAAGCTGCTCTGGGGGGTAAAGTGACTGGTGTGGTGGATTTCTGCTTGTGTTAAAGTGTGTGTGTGTTGTGTGGTAAAGTGCCTACCTCAGATGTCCCACAGCTCTGGTGCGGACCAGTGACAGGATGATGTAGTCATTCTGCTGACCCTGAAACCTGTCCACAGTCGTCACCTAAAAAGGAACACACACATCCATTATTTAACACAGACGTCTTTAAATCAGGCCAATACTGGCAAGGCCGCGGGCCCCGATGGTATTCCAGGGTGCGTTCTCTGAACAGCTGGCAGGTTTATCCACAGTAATGTTCAACCTCCACTTGGCCCAGTCTGTAATCCCCACGTTTTAAGATGTCCACCATCATTCCTGTTCCCAAGAACTCTAAGGCTTCATGTCACAATGACTACTGCCTTGTAGCACTCACATCTGTAATCATGAAGTATATATATGCCATTTAGCAGACGCTTTTATCCAAAGCGACTTACAGTCATGTGTGCATACATTCTACGTATTGGTGGTCCCGGGGATCGAACCCACTACCCTGGCGTTACAAGCGCCATGCTCTACCAACTGAGCTGAAGTGCTTTGAAAGGCTGGTTATGGCACACCTCAACTCCATAATCTCAGACACACTAGACCCAGTCCAATTTGCATACCACCCCAGCAGATCCATAGGCGACCCAATCTCAATTGCACTCCACACTGCCCTAGATAAGAGGAATGCCTATGTGAGAATGCTGTTCATTGACTACAGCTCAGCATTCAACTCCAAGCTCGTCACCAAGCTTAGGACCGAACACATGCAACTGGAACCTGGAATTACTGACGGGCCAACCCCAGGTGGTGTGGGTAGGCAACATCAACTCCACCACGCTGACCCACAACACGGGGGCCCCACAAGGGTGTGTGCCTAGTCCCCTCCGGTACAGCCACAACTGGTATGGCAATAACACCGCCCTGGATCGCATGGTGCTACATCGGGTGGCGTGGACAGCCCAGTACATCACTGGGCCAAGCTCCTTGCTAGGAAAGACCTCTATATACCAGGTGGTGTGAAAGGAAGAAACCGGAAAATCATTAAAGACTCCAACCACCCAAGCCATGGACTGTTCGCTCTCTGCTTCAACATGGCAAGCGGTACCGGTGCATCAAGTCTGACACTAACAGGCACCTGAACAGCTTCTATCCCCATGCCATAAGACCACTAAATAGCTAGCTAACAAAAATGGCTACACAGACTGAGTTGACCTTTCTATTGTATTCTTACTTATGTCTCTATGCAGTCACAGGGACCTACACACTAAGCACACGGATACTCCAACACACATACAAAACACTCACTCCATCATTTCCTCATTCACACATAATACGCACATACATTTATACTGACTCTACACACCCACTCACATACAATCATCATATACACTGCTGCTGCCCTGTTTATCATATATCCTGATGCCTAGTCACCTTACCCAATACCTATCTACCTCTATCGATCCAGTACCCCCCCTGCACATTGTAAATATGGTACTGGAACTGACCCTGTATGCTTACTTTATAATGTTCTTATTTCTTATGTTTATTAGTGAATATGAGTGCATGTGTGTGTTGAGGATGGCTGGATTTAGTTCAGATGTTTACGAGCGAGTGTGAGAGCTGAGCTCCCTTCCTAAAAATCCAGAGAGCAGCGGATCTTCTTACGGAGGCGGGAATGCTGTGTGTTGTTCCTGCTGTAATCATGCTGGGCCACATGGAGGGGCAGGGGGGTGTAATACAGTTTGGAGGGGCCCAGCCCAGGGTATTTACCTACAGTACCCAGGCTGCTTACCTGGCCCTCTCAGACTCAGGGTGACAACACACACACAATTTATGGCTGTTATAGGAGGAAAATAGCCAGGATTTCTGAAGCCGAGGAATCGCGTGTCAGGCGAGTTGCTTTATCCCCGGCAATCCTGTCCTTATAAGAAGCACATTTCAAAGAATTCCTTTTCCTTGCAGCGAGGAAAGAAGCTGATTTTGGGAGGCTTTATTGTCAGCCTTATGCAATAGTGTTGCATACAGTATCTAATAGGTTGAGCTGTTCACCAAAGTAGTTAATGCCGACTTCAGTTGATATAGCTAGACCCAGGCTGTCTCGATCAAACACCTCATCCATCAACCTACACTTTGCGCATTGCAGACAGTTCAAGGCCTTACCAGTGAACCATTCATGTTGACTGGAAGGGTCTAGGCGGTGAAGAATGTCAGATGGGTATCTCAGTAGCAAGAGACTGGCCTCTTCCATTCTCCTGAGTGGATCAATACGCCAGAGAGAAGAGAAGAGCCGTTGAGCTTCAGGACAGCAACAGCGTTAAATAAATCATCCTATCGCAGCCTTTTCTTTTGGTCGAATGCACTATTCATGGACTTGGGAGTCCCACAAGCCAAACCCCCTCCGAGTCCCCTTATGGGAGAAAGGAAGGCCAGGGAGAGAGGGATGTAGAAAAACCAGGAAGTGGACCAATATTTATTTAAATCTCCCTGTCGCTATAAAGAACAGGTGCAGCACCAGAAGCAACCATGTCACTTTTACAACAGCGTGAGACTTCGAGACGTGTCTGTTCAGACACTAAGGCCAGTCGCTCTCAGGACCTCCCACCCACGTACCGGCCTACTGTTACCCCACAACACCCACCCACCCAATGGCATAGCCTAGTGGAAACTGAAGGGGGGAAAATATGCTGTGCAATTTCAGCCAAAATGCTTCACCATATTTTCCAGCGCAGAGTAAAGGCTGAAACCTTTTATTTTTAGCTCTGGGAGAGAGAGCGAGAGAGAGAGGGGGCTAGATAGATATCCTAGGGGCTTTTGCATTGTGTTAAGTTATTTATGTGAAATCTTCCAGGGAGGGAATCGCAAAGGTCATGACTTCACAGCAAGCAGCCAGGCACACATCCAAGGGAAGTGGAATCTGTTCTAGGGTGTCCACACACACACACACACACACACACACACACACACAACTAGAATCCCTGACAGAAGACACCCGACCAGAAAGAAAAGACACTAGCTCTCTTTCTCATCACTGTCATTCTGAATCTCAGCAGATGGGTCACCTGATTCAAATATTCATTATTGTATCTCTGGTCTCGCTCTGCTCTCCCTGTCTTCCCTCTTGTTCATGTGCCTGTAGGTAGCGACTGACGACCGTAAGCAGGGAATTCCACGGTAACAGGGTGACACAGACTCATGCAACGTATATGTACAAGGACTACTTTAACAATTCCCACGGAACATTTGACCAAAAAAGACATTTACTTGAACAGTGCAGATGCAAAGTTTGGTAACAGAATGATGACATCAACAAACAAACTATCATTGTTAAACTTTGCAACTGTACTGTTCTTCAAGTAGATGCTTTTTTGTTGTTGTAAATTGTTCTGTGGAAATGGTTAAAAGTAGTTATTGTACATATAGTTGTATGGTTGATTAATTAAGCAACCAATGTTTTTTGTTTGACATACATTTTAAAGCAAAAAAATCAGACTCTCCGTGAAACTATTTCTGGGGAATTGCCCATGCCGAATTGTCCCATCTTACACTTGGTTGAGTGTTCCCAGGGCTAATCTGGGGGTAATGAGAGGTCAGCGACAAACACAGGAGGTGGCAGTGGTAGAGAATTATAACAATCTCTCTATGACACCGTCGTCCAAACTCTTGAGTCCATCTGTATGAGTGTCCCTGTGTGTAGCAGAGCCCTAGCACTGCCTTCAGAAAATGAACCCACCGGGAGAGAAGGGGAGTGCAGGCTCCTAACATCCATCCCTCTGTCATTCTCCCTCTCCATTCATCCCTCCCTCCACAGCGTCGCAGTGAATAACTAGGTGGACTGATTAACCTTATCGCTTGTGTTACGTGTTCTATCCATGTCAATCTAAATTAGCCCTGACCTGCCTATGGATGTATGAGTGTGATCGCTCTAAATCGAGTTTGCATTAATGTGATTGTGTGCATTAATCAAATGACCCCGTCACCCAGTTAAAATAGCAGGTTAAACACAGCAAACGGCTTTAGTGTTCATAAAAATATCTATTCGTCACCCTTCTAAAGTCCGGGTTAAGCCGGTGTAGGCAGTCAATGTAAATAATCATTTGTTCTCAAGTGACTCGCCTAGCTTAAATATTTTATTTAAAAATAAATATACGAGAGCACTTTAACATTTCCCCAGTAACTACAACAAGTCCTTATAAATGCATAGTATGCTAAAAATGTGAGATATGTTAAATTTGCTCCTGATGCATATGTATGTGAACAGTTCCTAAGGCTCACTGTGTACTGTGGTCCACAGTGGAATACAGAACTATTCAAACCCAGGGCCTTGAGGTGCGTAGCACAACAATGCTGATGTTCATCATTCACCTCTAACAAGGGATGGCTTCAGCCCTGGTTGGAACACTATCTGGCTAATCAGTGACAGTTTCAGTTAACTGACTAAATAAGGGAAACACTTTAGGGATGAAGTATATTGAAAGCAGGTGCATCCACACATGTGTGGTTCTAAAGTTCATTATGAAATTAACATCCCATCATGCTTAGAGTCATGTACAGTGCATTCGGGAAAGTATTCAGATCCCTTGACTTAAAAAAATAAAATTGTTAAAATTGTTTTGATGACCACGATAAAAAAATAGCTACCATTTTATTTTTTAAACTGGTAATTGAAGCGCACTTCCCATTCAAGTGCATAGCCAACGGTAGGCATACATCAGCGCGTCACACGACTTTGCAATGAGCTGGAGGCGGTACGCATTTTGAAAACATACCTAATTGTGTGAAATCTGAATACTTTACTTAATATTTTGTCTTACCTTGCTTCAAAGTAGCCTAGTCAAAATCAGTTTCTATAAATGTGGAGGCAATTACTCTTTAAAGATGTCCATATGCCATTGAAAGAATTAGCCCATTTCTCTCATGTTCTATTGTATTCAAAACAACTGCTTCATTGTTCAGGAGCCAAAGGAACAATCCCATTCATATTAGCAACCCATGCTAGTTGCTGCATCTTTAGATGGCCCATCTATCAAGATTGATAAGGGATCATTTCATCTCTGTAACATGAAACTGCTGGCATGTGTAGTGCACTTTTGACAACGGTGTTCTCCCGCTAATTGCATTATTGAACTTACATTTATGCGTAGTCTACTTCCTTGTGCGCATTGCTTAGTTTATAATGTGAAGAAATAGTTTATCAACATTTTAAGTTAATGTTCTGATCCGTTGAATCAGCCTCGTTCTTTATGTGTTTTTTCCCCAAATGTATTGTATGAATTTGGGATCTATCGTCCCACAACAGACCCAGAATCTGTTTGGAATAGGCCATTTCTTTCCCGCACGGACAAGCTGACCAATAGAATAGGTCAACTTCTCTACTATGGGGGAGAGTAGATAGGATAGTGATTTTGTTATTCGTTCCTCATCTTGTCTGAGGAAAAGTAAATGTGGACAGTTATTCTAACATCTTCAAAGTTTCCTCTGAGTTGCATGTTCTGTTAAGATGAATTACCATAATCTAAATGTGATTTCTGTCATTCTGCGCACATATAAATATATGAGACCGTACCTTGTTGGGCTGTCCAAAGAAGGGGTTCCCAGCACAGCGCTGGTTGATGACGTCTCTGATGAGGTGTTTCTGTCCATTGTAGGTGGTGAGGATGCTGATCCTGTCGGCAGGGTAACCCAGCAGACGCATGTACATGAACAGAGCCACACAGTACTCTGCCTCACCCAGATTCTAGAGGGAGGGAGGGAGGGGAGGGCAGGTTAGATAACACGTTTTGCACACAGAGGAAATTAAACAAAATACTATTACAAATACAAAAAAACAATTTCCTAGTGTATGAGAATGTGTTCCCCCTACTCGTTTAAAATGGGCCTATATTACATAGGGGAGAAAGTGAGATGATTACAAAAGTGTTTATGTTCGTAATACAAATTTATTTCCACACTAAAGTCAAACTCTTTTAGTACCCAGAGATCATCCGTCCTTTAGGGTAATGTAAACCATTGTGTGTGTATATTAAATCTGTGCCCAAGCGGTGGTTGGTGTGACACACAGAGTGGAGTCTGAGAGGCATCTCTCCCCCTTCCCCTCCTCTGCTAGACAGCTAGCCATGGAATCTCATCAAAACAATGTACCGTTTCGGTTTCCCCTGACCTGGATGGACTGATATGGAGCCCGTTAATATGACTAAGGCCAGGAGATTTTCCAAACTATGTGATCTGACCAGGAAATACTCTGGGTCCCAGTGTGAAGCCCAGAGACACTCCCTCGGATACAGACATGCAGTAAGGCACACATATCCACCCATCAGCGCAGCCATCAGTGTGTGTGTGCTTGCGTGTGGCGTATCCAGTAGTTGTGCCCGTCTGTCTCATGTCACTGCTTAATACAAATGTGATCTAATGTGCCCAAACTCCAGATATCTCAGTAACCATGGCAACAGCTGCCTCTGCCCATCGCCTCAGTTTGAGTGTAACGGCCCAGGACTGGCATGTGGCTGAGAGCAAGGAAAATGGGAAGGAAAGAGGGAAAGAAAAAAGGGAAGGGGTATGTTGCTGTGGCACAGTCCTCTGCCCCTTAACACTAAAACCACTGGGCCTCGAGGGCCCCACCTCTACAAGCTAATGAGCAGTCATTCTGACTGCAACATTCTAACAGTGTAATTAATACATTTCATATACGCTATCGCTAAAAAAATAATTTAGTTGGGTTTATGAAGGTCTAAGGCGCGGTCAGCAAGGCACACGGTCAGCAAGGCACGCAGTCAGCAAGGCACGCAGTCAGCAAGGCACGTGGTCAATCGATGAAAACAGCAGTCGTCTAAACATCTTTTAAAGCACCAAGTGTGCTTGATAGTGAAAATCAGCACAAAAGCGGATTTATAATGGCATTATAATAAATATTAAGTGTCAATATGACAGCAGCCCAAAATAGTCGTATATATCAGATACCGTGGCGAATTTGTCTGTCATCAAAATGGAGCTAAAGCATCATCTCTGAAGCGATCCTGTGACATGGTTTCTCTAAAGAAAAGTATCCCATACATTGCTGATGTGTTTTGTTGAGATGAAGGGCCTGCTGTCTCAGTGATGACATTTTGTGCTGATAAATTGTCACATAGCATTGTCACTGGCTTGTTCCATCTAGAAATGGTGCAGTCCTTTCCTCTCTCCCGTCTCACCGTTTCATTTGGTAGTGGCACGGGCACTTGCTCAGTGTGCACTGTTGTAGGCCTCGGAGCTGTAGGTTAAATCAGGAGAATAATCAGAAATGTCATGATTCATTTCTTCCTCTCCAGAGTTCTCATTCAGATCTTATAGCAGCGCAAACGCAGCATGTGCATCCATTCATCGTGGTCTTGGTGGGTAATTTACAATGGCAAGCTCTCACTGTGTACGCCAAGTAGACTGATAAAACTGCTTGGGTTTGGTGGAAAGATAAACATTTCAAATATACCAATACAATGGCCCACTCTGTTCTTCATGACAACTGGTGATTACATCATTTTGCATTGTTTGCTTCCCTTCATCAACTCACCCATTCTCCCTCATCATACTTCACGTCATTTCATTGGTTCTTACGCGTGTGAAATGAGTTTCGGTATAGTTTAGGTTCAGTTGAGGCAATTATCTGAGTGATTATCAACTGGGCACGGCCCATTACACTGTCGGGAGAAGGAGCGGACCAGACCCAACTGTCAGGAAGATGAGCAATGGGGGGGGGGGGGCATTTAAAAAAGACATGCCACCATAAAACTGGTTATAACTCCAGTTCCGTTAGTGATATTAAGATTCTACCACCAGCAGCATGTTACAGTATATAGACTTATTTAGGAAAAGCCCGGGAGGGAGGAATGACTTTAAAAATGGCAGATTCATATGTTTTTTAATTAATGAGCAGTCAAAATTACTGCCTTAGCGGTTCTAGCGTTTAGGAAAATTAAAGAGTTAAAAAGGTCCTCAGTTGAACTACTGTAGAATCAGGGCTGAGTGAAAGACACTGAGAATGTAACGTACTGGTAAATACACAGACATGCTAATGTAATCCATCTAATGTTAACCTTTTCCAATGACCAGTGACTTCAATCTTCTCTAGCTCCCATCAGTGATCTATTGAATAATGAAGTGAGGCTAAAACCATATACAGTGTAGTCCAGTGGTTCCCAACCTGGGGTACATGTACATGAATAAGGGGAAGCATTTTCATTTTATGGCCCATTGCAAGTGTGCGTACAGAGCAGGGGCACTCACTTGTATTAACATAAAATGTACTTTAGCAAATGAGCCACGCCAAAGAGACAGGGGGATAGATCGCTGTTGGCTAGGTCCCCTGTTGCTAGTGCCCAATGGAGTGCCTTGAGCTGGAGTGTGTGATGGGGGAGGGGGATGTTTGAACAGCTGTGACAGGCATTCACCACACTTTTGGACACTATTGCCTCTCCAGAATCCAATTCACCCCTCTGATCTCTTGATGTGTGTGTATATATATGTGGTGGGGGCCACTACCCCTCTGGTCTCGGGACAAGAGTGCTTAAGTGGGGGTGAGTATTTATGAGATGTGCTACATTTCCTTGAGGCGCCTAAAAGTGGTAATAGGAAAACAGAGAGGAGAGGAGCTCATGTGACACACAACACACACACACACACACACACACACACACACACACACACACACACACACACACACACACACACACACACACACACACACACACACACACACACACACACACACACACACACACACACACACACACACACACACCACAGACACATGCTCCTCATTTAACCAACAATGGGCAGATTCAGCACACACACACACACACCAGAGTTTCCCTTAGCCAGTAATAGCCGGTTTTTGCCCCCCTAAAAAATATGAAAAGCCGATAAATCTAATTGCCGCAGGCCACTTGTCCTGGAGAAGAAGAAACCAATCCCATTGTGAAATCATGCGTTTTAGCCTATTCATTGACGGAAATACCAGTTGATGGAAAAACATTTGACCGGTCATGCTGATCGGTCTACAGGTTCATTTGCATAATTAAATTGCCTAGTGCATTTTTGTTAGTCGTGATGCACCTTATCACGTGCACAGCATACAGATACAGCTCTGTCATGTAGCTGCGAATACAGCTACTCAAACAGCCTGTTCGTGGCTGCTGGGGTGAACCAAGCTTGAACAACGCATTCACGTGTTAAAAACAGTTTAGAGATGGCCACGATTAAAAAGAGATACTATTTTATTTCGCATCTGGTAATTGAAGCGTGCTTCCCATTCGCCATTTAAGTACATAGGCAAATACGCTTCAGCGCTTCACACACCACTTGGCAATGAGCTGGAGGGAGTATGCATTTCAAAAATATATACTTCATTTCTTAAAACCGGAACGTTTTACTTCATATGATGAGGCAAGTCTTTCCTCGCTTCAAAGTAGCCTCGGCAAAATCCCACCATAGACCAGAAGCTTATTTCTCTCATGTTCTATTGGTTTTCAAATCAACATTCTGTCATTGTCCAGTAATAGACTACATCTTTAGATCTCTCCTCTTCCTAGATTTCTAACAGCTATTTTCTTATCAGGCACATGAAACTGCTAACATCGGAGGTGCTCTTTTGACAAAGTGTTTTCCTGCTCATGGCATTAGGGAATGAACATTTGTGCCTAGCCTACTGCTTGTGTGCGTTGGTGCGCTTATAATGTGAAGAAATGATCGTTTATCAACATTTTAACCTAAACGTTCCGCTCTGTTGCATCAGCCTCATTGATTTTTAAGTTGTGTTTGTTGTTAATGTATTGGTTGTATGAATTTGGGATCTATCGTCCCACAACTGTCCCAGAGTCTGTTTGGAACAGGCCATTTCCTTCTTGCACAGAATGACAAGCTGACCAATAGAATACTATGAGGGAAAGTAGATTGATTTTGCTGTTCATTACTCATCTTTCTGACTAAGGAAAAGTAAATGTGGACAGTTATTCTAACATATTCAAAGTATTATTGGCCGATATACCGTTTATACCATAAACTGTGCAAGGTCTGCGGGCTACGCCACTGCTTATAACATATAGACAACTATAAGAAATATAAGATGTCAAATACATGATATCCAGCACAGAGCTCCAGCTATACATTGGTGTTGTTAACTTGCAAGCTTCTTGGTTAAAGCAGAGACATTCAATCCTCGCCTGGGTCAAGATCTCTGCTTCCCCCCAGAAATAGCCCCCCTCCCCTTTTTATACCCCGGTATGGCACAGAAATGGTATGGCACAGAAATGGTATGGCACAGAAATGGTATGGCACAGAAATGGTATGGCACAGAAATGGTATGGCACAGAAATGGTATGGCACAGAAATGGTATGGCACAGAAATGGATCTGGATACCGCCCAACCCAGCTTCAAAGTGTGCATCAGAACTCCGTAAGGACGACGCACGGCGCTGTATGTTCTGTTCAAATGTATCACCATAATCTAATCCTGATTTGTCATTCTGAGCACTGTGGGTAGACGCCCTAATCAGATGCATATGGGTCTGGTAAATTAAAACGCTGCCAATCAAATGTCTGGCGCCACATTTTCCTAACGGAAACCCTGAGACAGAGACACACACACAGACAGAGACAGACACACACACACAGACAGAGACAGACACACACACACACACAGACAGACAGACAGACACACACACACAGACAGACACACACACACAGAGACAGACACACACACACACAGAGACAGACACACACACACACACAGACAGAGACAGACACACACAGACAGAGACACACAGAGACAGACACACACCGACACACCGACACACACACACCGACACACACACACACACACACCGACACACCGACACACACACACCGACACACACACACCGACACACACACACCGACACACACACACCGACACACACACCGACACACACACACACACACACACAGACCACACACCACACACACACACACAGACCGACACACACACACACACACACACCGACACACACACACACACACACAGACCACACACACACACACACACAGACCGACACACACACACACACACAGACCGACACACACACACACACACAGACCGACACACACACACACACACACAGACCGACACACACACACACACACACAGACCGACACACACACACACACACACACACAGACCGACACACACACACACACACAGACCGACACACACACACACACACAGACCGACACACACACACACACACACACACACACACACACACACACACACAGACCACACACACACACAGACCGACACACACACACAGACCGACACACACACACAGACCGACACACACACAGACCGACACACACAGAGACAGACACACACACAGAGACAGAGACAGACACACACACACACACACAGACAGAGACAGACAGAGACAGACACACACAGACAGACACACACACACAGACAGACACACACACACAGACAGACAGACACACACACACACACAGAGACACACACACACACACAGAGACAGACACACACACACACACACACAGAGACAGACACACACAGACAGACACAGACAGAGACAGACACAGACACACAGAGACAGACACAGACACACAGAGACAGACACAGACAGAGACAGACACACACACACACAGACAGACACAGACAGACAGACACACACAGACCGACACACACACCGACACACACACACCGACACACACACACCGACACACACACACCGACACACACACACCGACACACACACACCGACACACACACACCGACACACACACCGACACACACACACCGACACACACACCGACACACACACCGACACACACACCGACACACACACACACACACACAGACCGACACACACACACACACACACAGACCGACACACACACACACACACACAGACCGACACACACACACACACACAGACCGACACACACACACACACACAGACCGACACACACACACACACAGACCGACACACACACACACACACAGACCGACACACACACACACACACACAGACCGACACACACACACACACACACACAGACCGACACACACACACAGACCGACACACACACACAGACCGACACACACACACAGACCGACACACACACACAGACCGACACACACACAGACCGACACACACACACAGAGACAGAGACAGACAGACACACACACACACAGAGACAGAGACACACACACACACACAGACAGAGACAGACAGAGACAGACACACACAGACAGAGACAGACACACACAGACAGAGACAGACAGAGACACACACAGACAGAGACAGACACACACACACAGACAGACACACACAGACAGAGACACACAGACAGAGACACACAGACAGAGACACACAGACAGACACACACAGACAGAGACACACACAGACAGAGACAGAGACAGAGACAGACACAGACAGACACACACACACACACAGACACACACACACACACAGACAGACACACACACACACACACAGACCGACACACACACACACACACAGACCGACACACACACACACACACAGACCGACACACACACAGACCGACACACACACACACACACAGACCGACACACACACACACACACAGACCGACACACACACACACACACAGACCGACACACACACACACACACAGACCGACACACACACACACACACAGACCGACACACACACACACACACAGACCGACACACACACACACAGACCACACACACACACACAGACCGACACACACACACACACACAGACCGACACACACACACACACACAGACCGACACACACACACACAGACCGACACACACACACACACACAGACACACACACACACACAGACAGACACACACACAGACACACACACACACAGACAGAGACAGACAGAGACAGACACACACAGACAGAGACAGACACACACAGACAGAGACAGACAGAGACAGACAGACACAGACACACACAGACAGAGACACACACACACAGACAGACACACACACAGAGACAGACACACACACAGACCGACACACACACAGACCGACACACACACAGACCGACACACACACAGACCGACACACACACAGACCGACACACACACAGACCGACACACACACAGACCGACACACACACAGACCGACACACACACACACACAGACCGACACACACACACACACACACAGACCGACACACACACACACACAGACCGACACACACACACACAGACCGACACACACACACACAGACCGACACACACACACACAGACCGACACACACACACACACAGACCGACACACACACACACACACACACAGACACACACACACACACACACAGACCGACACACACACACACACACACACAGACCGACACACACACACACACACACACAGACCGACACACACACACACACACACAGACAGACACACACACACACACACACAGACACACACAGACCACACACACACACACACACAGACACAGACACACACACACACACACACACACAGACCGACACACACACACACACACACAGACAGACACACACACACACACAGACCGACACACACAGACCGACACACACAGACCGACACACACAGACCGACACACACACACACACACACACACACACACACACACACACACACACACACACACACACACACACACACACACACACACACACACACACACACACACACACACACACACACACACACAGACACACAGACACACACAGACACACACAGACACACACACACACAGACACACACAGACCGACACACACACACACACAGACCGACACACACACACAGACCGACACACACACACACACAGACCGACACACACACACAGACCGACACACACACACACACACACACACAGACCCACACACACACACACACACACACACAGACCGACACACACACACACACACACACACACAGACCGACACACACACACAGATCGACACACACACACACAGACCGACACACACACACACAGACCGACACACACACACAGACCGACACACACACACACACACAGACCGACACACACACACAGACCGACACACACACACAGACCGACACACACACACAGACCGACACACACACACAGACCGACACACACACACACACACACAGACCGACACACACACACACACACAGACCGACACACACACACACACACACAGACCGACACACACAGACCACACACACACACACACACACACACACAGACCGACACACACACACACACACACACAGACCGACACACACACACACACAGACCGACACACACACACACAGACCGAGACAGAGACACAGACCCACACACACAGAGCCACAGACCCAGACCCACTTACACAGAGCCACAGACCCACACACACAGACGGAGACAGACACACACACAGACAGACAGAGACAGACACACACACAGACAGACAGAGACAGACACAGAGACAGACACAGAGACAGACACAGAGACAGACACAGAGACAGACACAGAGACAGACACAGAGACAGACACAGAGACAGACACGCACAGACAGACAGAGACAGACACAGAGACAGACACAGAGACAGAGACAGACACAGACACGCACAGACAGACACAGACAGACAGAGACAGACACGCACAGACAGACAGAGACAGACAGACAGACAGAGACAGACAGACACAGACACAGAGACAGACACAGACACGCACAGACAGACACAGAGACGCACAGACAGACAGAGACAGACACGCACAGACAGACAGAGACAGACAGACAAAGACACACACACAGACAGACAGAGACAGACAGACACAGAGACGCACAGACAGACACAGAGACGCACAGACAGACACAGAGACGCACAGACAGACACGCACAGACACACACAGAGACAGAGACAGACACACACAGAGACAGAGAAAGACACACACACACAAACCGACACACACACAAACCGACACACACACAAACCGACACACACACACACCGACACACCGACACACAGACACAGACACAGACACACACACACACAGAGACAGACACACAGACAGACAGAGACAGACACACACAGAGACAGACACACACAGAGACAGACACACACACACACACACACACACAGACCGAGACACACACACACACACAGACCGAGACACACACACACACACAGACCGAGACACACACACACACACACAGACCGAGACACACAGACCGAGACACACACACACACAGACCGAGACACACAGACCGAGACACACACACACACAGACCGAGACACACACACACACAGACCGAGACACACACACACACAGACCGAGACACACACAGACCGAGACACACACAGACCGAGACACACACAGACCGAGACACACACACACACACACACCAAGACACAGGCCGACACACAGACCCACACAGAGACACAGACCCCCACACAGGCAAAGACACAGACCCACACACACAGACACACACACACACACACACAGAGAGAAAGACAGAGACAGACGACACACACACACACACAGGCCGAGACCCACACAGAGCCACAGACCCACCGACACACCGACACAGACCCACAGACCCACCGACACAGACCCACAGACACAGAGCCAGACACAGAGCCAGACCCCAGACTAAGCCACTTCCTAAGGAAAGACAATCTAACTGCTAGTCTGGAGGACAGTCATTAGCCTGTCCTGGGTGGATCCAGTGTGAACGGTGAGCTAGCCCAGGTAATGAACATCTCATCTGGACTTGTTCTGAATCCATTAAGGTTTAAAATGAATGAATCCTTGAACAATAAACACTACTTTGCTACTGTGGTGAGTGTGTGGGCGTACGCAAAGTGCTTGTTCCTGTATAAATGTGCATTATTAACCTGGTAGAAGTAAGGGTTGGGCTCGGACTCCCCCACTCCGTTGAAGTCCTCCACGTTGATTAGCTGGAAGTCGAAGGTCAGGCCAGGGTTGGGGGCCTGGAACTGGGGCAAGAGCTGTACGTGGGGCAGGTTCCCCAGCTGCTTATAGCGCCAGTTATACAGGTTACACAGACTGGAGGAGAGGTGGAGAACCATGTTAGCATTCATTCATATGGTTAGAGAAAGACACCTTACTATTTAAAAGCTGCTACACATAGGATTTTGTAGAATGTTTGCATTGTAATTTCAGAAAGTGGCCATCATTTATCTGCCACTAACAGTGGAATGAGTGTTTCACACTATTACTTACCCGCCAGTGTTGTGACTGGCCGTGATACTGGCCGTGATACTGGCCGTGATACTGGCCGTGATACTGGCCGTTGGATTTCTCCTGCCAGAGCGGAATCTGTTGTCAAACTGGGAAAGCTGTTCTGACTTTGTGGCTGGGTTACCTAGTGGAAACCACTCTGTCATTTCCTAGCTGCAAAAATGCAATGTTCGCTCTACTTCAGTATTTGAGAAAACAAGCACTGAATAGTGTACTGTACCATCTAAATCACTAACAAATATATTTTGAACAAAAATATATTTTTACAGCTGTTTGAAGCAGCTTCAAACAGCTGTAAAACCTACATCGTTTGTAGTTGAAAATATATTTGTTTGTGATTTAGATGGTACAGTGATGGAACACTATTCAGTGTTTGTTTTCTCACAAACTGAAATTGAGTGAACAGTGTAGAATTTTCGCAACCAGGAAATTAGCGATGTCCATTAGATAACCCAGCCACAAAGTCAAAACAGTTTTCACAGCAGATAGGCAAATATCACAGCCAACCACAATACTGGCAGGTAAGTAATAATGTGAAACACTATCATTCCCCTTTTAGCGCCAGATATATGATCAACATCTTCTGAAATTATAACGCAAAAGTGTCAAACAAACACTGTGTGTAGCACCGTTAAAGAGAGATTCACTATTCACCACTCTAGCTTAGCGTCCACATTAGTATACAGTACATACGGAGGGCACTACTACTGATTAGCCAAGCCAATTAGCCAGGGAGCCATTCACGTGTATCAGCAGCTACTTATGTCCGTGATCTAATAGGTTCTAACCAATTAAACCCTCCTGGCTAACAGACTAGTTATTTTTGTCTCGTCTTACGTTTGAGAGGATTAAGAGATGTCACACACACACACACACTAAACCAAATATTCTGTAGATTTTTTTGCACAAATGTTTGATGATGAAAACGTCAAATGACGTTCTGCATGTTCAGACTTGTTGATGTTTGATTAGATGAGAATAATATGTGACGTATTCAGCATTTCTGTCTGAACCCTGTCCCCAGTGTGCCTTACCCACCTGGCGCGGGCACGTCCCTGAGCGTCCAGGTCGACAGTGGGCACCCCTAGGCGTACGAAGCGGGTGAACAGGGACTGCTCCATGTTGGAGTACTTCTGGAAGGCCATGTTCTTAATGACGGGGGGCAGCTGGTGGTGGTCTCCTATCATGATCCAACGCTTCAGCCTGCTGTAACCGTCCTCTGGGTTCTGGAGGGGGAGAGGAAAGACACAAGGTCAGTTCTTCTCCACAAAGTGTTCTGAGGGGAAAAGGCCTTGCATTTCAAAAGCGCCCATCACCAGCCCTGCACCTCTTCACACATCTGTTCTTCACCTTTCCTTCTCTCCATTCTCTTCCCTCTGCCTGTTAACTGAGTGGTGAACTTTGTGCGCCAACTATCTGGCTGGCATAGAATACAGGAGAGAGAGGTAGGATAGAGACAGAGCGGAGCCTCACTGATGCGTTTACTATGCTTCTGCTGATTAGGAGGGAGAGTAATGAGGGCTTGACCCCAGACAAACCTGATATTACCAAGGCTCATAAATCGAGCCAGATTCAATCCCCGATAGGGACCCAATGGAAGGAAAATGAAAGGTGGGGGATGTGGATTCTCGTTACCGCCTGCGATGCTACGACAGCAGGCATGATGGGTTTGGATGTTTGCGTTGGTTGGAGTGAGAGACTAAGAGGTTGTTGGCCTGGTTGATGTGGCTTAATGGTCTCCTCTGTAAACAGACCCTAGTACCATCTGCTACCTGAGGCTATTAGGTCCCAGCATGATGACCACATTAACAGTGGATGGACTCATTCATCCTGAGTGACAAGGGCTTCTCTTCTTAGGGGAAATATAGACCTAAAAAAAGGGCTTTAAAGCTGAACATTAGGGTTTAGCGCCGGTGGGATTTTGGGGTCTGGCCGTAGTAATTTACCTGCAGCAGGAGAGGAATGAAGGTCTCGATCTCCAGGATCTGAGCTGCTTCCTCCATCAGGATGTTGTCATACTGAAAACACAAGAACATGTGTGTAGGTGACGAGTTGCCTCTGTCCCGAGTTGTGTGTGTGATCGTAGTGTCGTGATCGTGTGTAGTGTTTGTGTGTTTGTCTGACCTTGAAGCCCAGCTCTACCAGGTCATGGCGTTTGAGGGCAGCGTGGGTACAGGTCATAGCGATGATCTTAGCCTCCTTCACCAGCAGGTACTTGGAACGGTCCAGTCCACTCCTCAGCAGCTCAAAGGCCCGGAACTCCTGATGGACACACACACACACACAAACTAGTAAGAAGGTGGTTCAGAGGGCTGGGGATAGGGTTAAAGGTTAAATCATCAGCATTGCCAGGTAGTGATGACTGGTTCAAAGGGCTGCATCACAGTGAGCAGATGTTTATCATAAGATGAAACTAAATAAATAATGAAGGGTAATATAACACAGATCACATCCCCGTGGATGGAGGTTTAACTCAATGCTCTCAATAAACACAAAACATCTATGTCGGAAAAAATGCTTTTGTGCCAAAATAGAGGACCATAATCAATTGTGTCCAGATATGTCAAATGCTGTCATCTACAACAGGGAGGTCATGCAAGGCCATACATTTTATTTTTATAAATGTGAAAACAAAAAAAGTCACATTCCATCACCTAAAAATAGGATTCTGAAGAGATTCCATTGAATGAAATACCAAAACAAGGAATGAAATGCAAGACAGTAATTGCACGTGACCTTGCTATGCTTTTAGGAAATCCTTGAGATCTCAAGACCGGATATCCTCCTTTTCAGCAACCTCTTTGTCAGTCCTTTCTATCCTCAGGAGCAGGCAGGGAGAGCATTTAAAGGATATGGGTTACTGTTCAATAGAAGCTAAGTGAGCAGCCGAGCACTTCAGACAGATTCCATTACAGGGCTCTTCTGATTGGGAAAAGCGAGATCGGGGGTGTTTTCCTAAAAGAGACCGAAAGGGAGTGGCTTAAATAGAGAGACCAGGCAGAGATATCATAGCTCTATACTGCTGAGGATGAGAGTGGGCTAGTGTGGTTATTTTGAGACAGCCACATTTGCGGTCAATGGGCTAGGGGGGTGAGGAGGGCTGAGGTGGAGCCTCCGAGGGAACTGGGAGAGATAAATATTTGATTAGTTACTATTTTTACAATAATATTAAAACGCGACCAAAACATGTAATATTAATGAGGGCTATTTCTAACCCCCCGTGGTTCCTCAGCGGTTGAAGGGTGAAATTAAGCCGTCTTTCTTCCTCCGGACTGAAAGGAGAGAGTAAGAAAAAGAGGATAAACAGCATGAGGCTGGATGTAGAGAAACCCAAGCGGTAGACGGCTGTACACTGTGTTCCGGTTGTGTGTGTGTTGGCATCGTCTGCTGGGATGGCACCTCATAACACACAAACATCTCTAAGACACTCCTTGTAGGCAGCCAGGCAACAGAGCATTTTCATTCTCCTGTGATTCTAGAGGGAGATTCTAACGTCCGAGTAGGGAAACAGACCGATATCTCTGCAGCAGCAGCAGCATCATGGGTGAGGCTGAGGCCAGGGTGAGTGAACACGGTGAGGTGCTCACGTCTGATGTGATGGGGCCAGTGATACGAGGGAAGCAATATAAAAATCAAGGCCACAAATACATGTTGGGATATTACCTCCAGTGAATAACTTCTTTATTGCTTCTGCAAAGCCATCGCTCCCATAAATCTCTAATGTTATTGTTCTCTCTATATAAAAGACTGGGAGCAACCAGGAGGGGCTGTATCTGAGCTGAGGTGCATGGCAAAGCGGTGTGCATGTTTGTATGTGTACACAGAAGCCCGATTTCAGAGTGTGTGTGTGTGTGTGTGTGTAGGGAAGGCAGAGTGAATGCAGGGGTCTGTAATCGTCCAGCTGCATCTGGGGAGACATGCAGTGGGTCCTGTGTCACTGCCAATTGGGGAGGAGGTGTAGCAGGGTGAGATATCATCATGTAATGCCAACCCATGTCTCACAGAACACACTCAAACAGAGAGCGAGGAGAGGGAGAGGAAAGGGATAGGAGGGAGAGAGAGAGAGATGCATGGAGATAAAGATGGTGGTGAATATGGAAAATAAAATAATTGCGCCATCTATCCAACCGCATCATATTACAAACTCCTAATATCACAACAGAAACAGCTGTTGAAATCTGATCCGATGCAATGTAACGGTCGCTGCAATGCTACTTCCTTAAAGAGTAGGATGTCCAATCACCAGTGAGCCCAGGCAGACCTGTTATGGAGCCAGTGGGGTAAACACAATCATGTGTTCAGTGAATGAGTTCCAGCTCCCACTTGCCCACACAGCTGGCTAATGACCCATGAGGAACAGCCAATCTGTTGACATGGTGTGTGTGTGAGACACACCTACCACTGACTGGGGTGAAGATGTGTGTGTTCAAGAGCTTGTGTGTGTGACATGTTGACCTCTGACAGAGTGAGGAGCTTCTTGGCGTGTTGAGCATGTGCCTTCATCTAGATAAACACGTGACGTGTGTGTGTGGCCTGTCCTACCTCCAGCTGGGTAAAAATCTTCTTGATGTGTCGGTAGCAGCCCTCTGCGATGTCCATGTCTTCTTCGTAGGAGCGACCGTAGAACACAGGCTGGGGGGCGTTGGAGAAGTACTTATGGAAGGGGAAGTGTGCTGCCACGGCCTCTGCCTCCACCGGACAGCCCTGCTTAGAACGGACCTTGCTCATGTACTCTTCCCAGCGAGACATCACCTACAGCGGGGAGAGGGAGGACACCAGACAGACACCCCCTCCTGGATGTTACAGGTCTTGCTCTTTTTGGTATGCAGCACACACGCATTCTCACTCATACAGATACAGGGTCGAGTCCCATTCACAGAGCACGCACGCTTCTTCACACAAACACACTCGTTGCGTCGCATACAAAAAGGCGCGCAGTCACACAGACATGGACGCAAACACAGTTAACACACATTTTAATGTGAGAATATAACGGGAAAAGAACAGAATAAAATATAAAATTATATTTTTCCCTTGAGTGTCACGGGAACATGTGAAACCGTGACAAACACAGCCTTAGGGAACTGTGGAACAACTTGCAATTTAATCAGTATTACAAATGGGGCTGTAGCTTGGCCATCTGCTTTAATAGACCATAACGATTAACAGAGACATTACATTTACATTTAAGTCATTTAGCAGACGCTCTTATCCAGAGCGACTTACAAATTGGTGCATTCACCTTATGACATCCAGTGGAACAACCACTTTACAATAGTGCATCTAAATATTTTAAGGGGGGAGGGGGTGAGAAGGATTACTTTATCCTATCCTAGGTATTCCTTAAAGAGGTGGGGTTTCAGGTGTCTCCGGAAGGTGGTGATTGACTCCGCTGTCCTGGCGTCGTGAGGGAGTTTGTTCCACCATTGGGGAGCCAGAGCAGCGAACAGTTTTGACTGAGCTGAGCGGGAACTGTACTTCCTCAGTGGTAGGGAGGCGAGCAGGCCAGAGGTGGATGAACGCAGTGCCCTTATTTGGGTGTAGGGCCTGATCAGAGCCTGGAGGTACTGAGGTGCCGTTCCCCTCACAGCTCCGTAGGCAAGCACCATGGTCTTGTAGCGGATGCGAGCTTCAACTGGAAGCCAGTGGAGAGAGAGGAGGAGCGGGGTGACGTGAGAGAACTTGGGAAGGTTGAACACTAGACGGGCTGCGGCGTTCTAGAGACCATTAATGTTAATGGAGACCATTATCCACTCCTGATATTCTCCATCAGAACCATCTCAAGATCATTACTTCCTGATGTCCAATCCCTTACAGGGTCTCTGAGCGGTAAGGTGACAGGGCAGATGAGGAACAGAGAACACCCTTCATTTTACAGCCCAGGCCTATACACAGAGACAGGTAACCATTTAGAAACCTTTATGACAATGTTAGGGGAGATATTTTTGATGAGTTGTCCATGAAGTCGTGTAGATAAATGGTGTCTGTTCTGCTCGCGTCTGTCCAAAGACAATAAAAAGCTTGATGACTATAGGAATCAGAGAAGAGGGGAGCCCCCTGACTGGCATGGAGGATTTCAATGTGTTGAGCGAGGGGTCTGGCATACACCATAGGTTCCATAAACCCCACTGCAATACTGAGCCTGACACGACGACTGTGGAATCTGCTATTAAACCAGCGTCTCCCTCACTCCTCTGCCTCCCGTGCTCACAGTTTCGTCTGACTGACAGCATGCCTCCTCAGTGAGAAGTCCTCTTGATTTGGGCTATTGGATGAGCTCTCAGGTCTTCTTAAGTTGACAGTTGCCTTGGGTTGTCGTGTCTGTTTAAAAAGGCTCTGTTGTCTATTCTGGGCTGTTCTGCTGACGCGTCCTGGAGCCAGTATGCAGTATTTAGGTGACAAAAATAAACTGAGGATTGACTATAATAACTGAGGGGTTTTGGTACTCGCTGTCAAAGCCAGATATGAAGTGAAAGGAAAATACATACTGACACTTATTGAACTGGGATGTTTCAAGCGTAACATGGATAAGCAGACTTTATCCCCTTGAATTTTGATTTTATTCTCCATTTTTGCAGGTGAGGATATCAGGAATTAAAGATTCATTAGGAAATGCATATGTCCTCCCTGTACTGGAAAGTGACACACACACACACACACACACACAGAACCCACACATCCCCCCTGTACTGACCTGGTAGAGGTAGAAGTGTCCGGCGGTCTCACAGGTGTAGGACACGTCTCCAGGGACATCCAGGCTCTCCTGCAGACGACCCACCTCTCGGAGCAGCTCCAGCCTCCTGGCCAGCACGTAGTTCACACGCCCATACCTGAACAACATTCCACATTACATCAGTCTTTTCATTCTATGAAAACCTCAACCCTTACGTTATTGGCACTTATTAGCGTCTTTTTTTAATGTTTTTATTTTATTTTATTTTTTACCTTGAAACGGAAAATCCTGTTTTTTGTGACGTTGATTACACCTAGTAACACGAACAACCCTATACAATCAGAACACCCTAATCTCATATTGCTGATAACAGTACCGACCTCCCCTACACATTGCCTGCCCTTCCAGAGCCGAGGGTCATATCACGCCATTCTGAGGGGAAATGTTCATGTTGAGAGGAGATCTGAAGCCTAAACCTGTGACACTACAGCCTAGCGTTTTAAACCGCTAAAATGTTCATCCTACATGTGAGAATCAGCTGCAAGCAACAAGGCAGCAGGCTTCAAGTGGATAATCAAAAGTATATACGAAAACTAACTCAATGGCAGTGGTGGAAAAAGTACCCAATTGTCATACTTCGGTAAATGTATAGATACCTTAATAGAAGGTTACTCAAGTAAAAGTGAAAAGTCAGCCAGTAAAATACTTCAGTAAAAGTATTTGGTTTTAAATATACGTAAGTATCAAAAGTAAATGTAATTGCTCAAATATACTTTTGTCTCAAAAGTAAAAGTATAAATGCTTTAAAAATCCTTATATAAATGTCATCAAATCAAAATGTATTTGTCACATGCACTGACTAAAACAGGCGCAGACCTTGCCGCGAACTGCTTACTTTCAAACCCTTAACCAACATGGTTAAGAAAAACACAGTTAAGAAAATATTTACTAGATAAACTACAGTACCACAATAAAAGACTACAGTATATACAGATACTGAGTCAATGTGCTGGGGAACAGGTTTGTCGAGGTAATATGTACATGTAGGTAGGGGTAAAGTGGAAAAGCAGGCGGCACCATTTTCTTGTTTTGAAAATGTATGGATATAGCCAGGGGCGCACTCCAACACCTAGACGTTATTTACAAAGGGTGAATTTGTGTTTAGTGAGTCCGCCAGAGGCCGTAGAGATGACCACGTGTTCTCTTGACAAGTGTATGAATTTGACAAATGTTCCTGTCCTGCAAGCATTCAAATGTAACAAGTACGTTTTGGTTGTCAGGGAAAATGGAGTAAAAAGTACAATATTTCTTTAGGAATGTAGTGAAGTAAGATTTGTCAAAAATATAAATAGTAAAGTACAGGTACCAAAAACACTTGTGATGGGAAATAATTGCACAAAACTAATAGCTAGATGGACCAAATTTCCTTTGTCACTAATAATGTGTACCACTGATCAAATATATTATTTACCACAATTGACTACTATTGAATAAATAAAGAAAAAAAGTTATTTTGAACAAACGTTAAAGACTAAATGACAGTAAAAACTTGTCGTCTAGTCAGGTGTCCCGCCACAACAAACCAGAAGGCCAATTAGTATTAGTACGTGGCACTGGGACATGCCATGTCAGAGGTCACCCAGACACAGTGCTGTGTGTGAGATAGTTGAGGTAGGGACCTATAAATAGATATCCCACTAAGCTTCACAGCAGACGATTCAAACAGAATTACACCGGCTGATGAGAAAATTAAATATATAAAAAAAAGTGGCGACCTTGTTTCCCTCCTCACAAAAGCAGCCTTCTGCGCTACCATCCCAGGAGAGACCGAGAAAGAGAGAAAACGCAAACTGACCCATTTAATCACGAAGAGCTTTCAACTTACACCCGTGTTCTCTGACCAACCAGTATTTCAATATCGTATTAAAACTTAACTTAACAGAGAGAAGGGAAACATTTTTTATTAAAAGGCAAAGTATTGTATTAATGTCACTGTACACTACCATTGGTTGAGCAGTGAGAACAGAGAAGGCCTCTATGCCTGTTCATTGTTCATCCCATACAGTAGTGTTAATTAGTTTCCCCAGCTTACTCCTTCCTCGTCATTGGACCGGAAGGAAGGAGTGAATGTGGAGTCGGTGTGCATGTTCTTAGCAGCAGCTTAATCTGCCTCTCGTCCTGGTGCTGTAGCTAGCTTTAGCTGATCTGCATAACGCAATGGTGCTCCTCCACAGAGAGGGCCGTCACATCCACTCGTCACCTCTGCTTTATGCAACAAGGAGCTGTGTTCAGTTGGCAAGAAACGGGAGGAAACCATTCAGTTTTAAAACAGAAGAGGACCGTGCATGAACTCCTAATACTAAGGTCGTGATTCAATACGATCTTGGGTTATAGGCATTGCGGATTTTCCGATTGAGCAGACATACGCAGTGTTTACTGGAAATGGGATCTTTGCGAATGCAGAATCATTGCCTTTAAAAGCTGCAATGCCTTTAACCCGCGATCGGATTGAATCCCAGACTAAGACTTTAGTAAGCCAAGGCTAGGTAAGGCCAGAATCTATAGGTTTATAGATTTAATCAACACAACTGACCCTATCCATGTATATTTTGTATCACTAGACCTATGTTGTGGTTTCCACTGACATTCTTTGAGCACACATCGTTTCCATTGGCTAAAGATGTAGTAGCCTAACCGGCAGACTCCATAAGGCTCCTGCTCTGATACAAGGCCTGAGGCTATTCATCCTCAGAGGTTTAGACTTGGTCTCAATGAACTAGTTAGTCCGCCTGACAGCGAGATCAAAGCTAGTCAAAATGGCCGCCGCACGAGCACTGAATATTTAATTAGGTTGGAACTATTTTAGACAGACATCTCTATTTTGGTCTTTAAAGCAGACTGACAATAATAAACAATACTTTTTAGGTGGTTCGTGTGAAGGTTTTGGGTCTCTCCCTTCCGCTCTTCCTCCCTCCCCCACTCAGTCTCAAGTCTGTTGTAAATGGTTTCAGTTTGCTGGCTTCCCCATCTCTCTGCTGCTAGTCAATGTCTGTGTGGTTAAGTCTCTGAGTCACAGTACCTCAAGGCATTGAATGAGACACATAGCCACACAAAGACTTCCCCCAATTGTGTGGTTGGGTGAACTACTGCGGCTGCCCTGAGAATTCTAGCGTGTTTCCTACCGGTGAGACAATCTGCTCCTGGCATCTGTGCATGGACAGAGGGGTCTGCAACAACGAGGGCCCACCGAGGGGTCTGCAACAACGAGGGCCCACCGAGGGGTCTGCAACAACGAGGGCCCACCGAGGGGTCTGCAACAACGAGGGCCCACCGAGGGGTCTGCAACAACGAGGGCCCACCGAGGGGTCTGCAACAACGAGGGCCCACCGAGGGGTCTGCAACAACGAGGGCCCTCCGAGGGGTCTGCAACAACGAGGGCCCTCCGAGGGGTCTGCAACAACGAGGGCCCTCCGAGGGGTCTGCAACAACGAGGGCCCTCCGAGGGGTCTGCAACAACGAGGGCCCTCCGAGGGGTCTGCAACAACGAGGGCCCTCCGAGGGGTCTGCAACAACGAGGGCCCTCCGAGGGGTCTGCAACAACGAGGGCCCTCCGAGGGGTCTGCAACAACGAGGGCCCTCCGAGGGGTCTGCAACAACGAGGGCCCTCCGAGGGGTCTGCAACAACGAGGGCCCTCCGAGGGGTCTGCAACAACGAGGGCCCTCCGAGGGGTCTGCAACAACGAGGGCCCTCCGAGGGGTCTGCAACAACGAGGGCCCTCCGAGGGGTCTGCAACAACGAGGGCCCTCCGAGGGGTCTGCAACAACGAGGGCCCTCCGAGGGGTCTGCAACACCGAGGGGCCAGCAACACCGAGGGGCCACGGAGGGGTCTGCAACACCGAGGGGCCACGGAGGGGTCTGCAACACCATGGGGCCACGGAGGGGTCTGTAACACCGAGGGGCCACGGAGGGGTCTGCAACACCGAGGGGCCAGCAACAACGAGGGTCCTCCGAGGGGTCTGCAACAACGAGGGGCCACCGAGGGGTCTGCAACACCGAGGGGCCAGCAACACCGAGGGGCCCCCGCGGGGTCTGCAACACCGAGGGGCCAACGGGGGGTCTGCAACACCGAGGGGCCAACGGGGGGTCTGCAACACCGAGGGGCCAACGGGGGGTCTGCAACACCGAGGGGCCACCGGGGGGTCTGCAACAACGAGGGCCCACCGAGGGGTCTGCAACACCGAGGGGCCACCGAGGGGTCTGCAACACCGAGGGGCCACCGAGGGGTCTGCAACACCGAGGGGCCACCGAGGGGTCTGCAACACCGAGGGGCCACCGAGGGGTCTGCAACACAGAGGGGCCACCGAGGGGTCTGCAACACAGAGGGGCCACCGAGGGCTCTGCAACACCGAGGGGCCACCGAGGGCTCTGCAACACCGAGGGGCCACCGAGGGCTCTGCAACACCGAGGGGCCACCGAGGGCTCTGCAACACCGAGGGGCCACCGAGGGCTCTGCAACACCGAGGGGCCACCGAGGGGTCTGCAACACCGAGGGGCCACCGAGGGGTCTGCAACACCGAGGGGCCAGCAACAACCAGGGTCCTCCGAGGGGTCTGCAACAACAAGGGGCCACCGAGGGGTCTGCAACAACGAGGGGCCACCGAGGGGTCTGCAACAACGAGGGGCCACCGAGGGGTCTGCAACAACGAGGGGCCACCGAGGGGTCTGCAACAACGAGGGGCCACCGAGGGGTCTGCAACAACGAGGGTCAGAGGGGTCTGCAACAACGAGGGTCAGAGGGGTCTGCAACACCGAGGGGCCAGCAACACCGAGGGGCCCCCGCGGGGTCTGCAACACCGAGGGGTCTGCAACACCGAGGGGCCACCGAGGGGTCTGCAACACCGAGGGGCCACCGAGGGGCCTGCAACACCGAGGGGCCAACGAGGGGCCTGCAACACCGAGGGGCCAACGAGGGGTCTGCAACACCGAGGGGCCAACGAGGGGTCTGCAACACCGAGGCGCCAACGAGGGGTCTGCAACACCGAGGCGCCAACGAGGGGTTTGCAACAACGAGGGGCGCCAACGAGGGGTTTGCAACAACGAGGGGCCGCCGAGGCCTCAAATCCACAGCCTAGCAAGGTCTTGAAGACCCAACCAGTTTTGGTAGCCAATCAGTCCTCCAAAAAAAAAAAAAAAAAAAAGTTTTTTTTTTCATGCCAAATGAGTCCCAAATGGGCCAGTGAGACCCTGTACAAGGCCCAAATGTTGAGAGCACTAGTCAGGATGGAATGGTTGGTGGAAATAGGGGAGACAGCGAGCAAGCATGAGCGCAGTCCCTAAATAAGATAAAGCCATGACCAGGCTGGAGTGTATGGGGGGTATGGATTGGCTCTGTCTGACTTGGGACTAATTGTGAGTGGGACCAACTGGGTATACTTGTCACTGTATGTATGTGTACTGCATGTGTGAAGCTGGTTGTGTGCTCAGATAGATGTATGCATGTGTAGATTTGTGTGTGAGGTCAGCTAGGAATGTGTGTGTAGTTGGGCGTGTGTGAGAGGGGGAGGGAGAGACGTGTGTGTGTGTGTGTGTGTGTGTAACGCCACGTGGCATTCTCTCACCTGCTGAAGTCCTTCTCGGTTTCCAGTGCCTCCTCTCCGTGGCCCATACGCAGGAGGTGACGCTCGTCTATGTCCAGAGCCATGATCTTCTCAAACAGCTGGTTCAGAGCCTGGAACACACACAGAACAGAGGTGAATGCCTGCTCACACACACCTCTTACAGTGTTGCAGGGTGAACAGAAAGGGGACAAGGCTTTTTGATTAAATACTGAGGCGAGGAGACTGGGGCACAGGGGAGCTTTTTAATTTTTGACTTTAGGCTGGGATTTCTCAGTGATTAATGGCACCATTTTGGAGAGGATTGGTGAATTCCTCCTGCAGCAACTTTGCTTCCTAAAATATGATAAGTCAAGAGGTGAAGATCATTTTCATAAAAAGCTTCCAACATGCAATACTTGTGACTATAAGGGACATATCTATGAATATAGGGCCCTGTGTGTTATCCATAAGTTGCTTTGGATAAAAGCTTCTGCTACATGCCTATAAATAATAGAATACAGTGCATTCGGAAAGTATTCAGTCCCATTCACTTTTTCCAAATTGTTACGTTACAGCCTTATTCCAAAATGGATTAAGTTGTCCCCCCACATCAATCTACACACAATATCCCATAATGACAAAGCAAAAACAGGTTATGAATCTGAGTTCATTTATAAAAAATAAAAAACAGAAATAATCACATTTACGTAAGTATTCAGACCCTTTACTCAGTACTTTGTTGAAGCAACTTTGGCGGCAATTACAGCCTGGAGTCTTCTTTGGTATGATGCTACAAAAGCTTGGCTGACCTGTATTTGGGGAGTTTCTCCCATTCTTCTTTGCAGATCTTTTCAAACTCTGTCAGGTTGGATGGGGAATGTCACTGCACAGCTATTGTCAGATCTCTCCGGAGATGTTTGATTGGGTTCAAGTCTGGGCTCTGGCTGGGTCACTCAAGGACATTGAGACTTGTCCCAAAATCACTCCTGCATTGTCTTGGCTGTGTGCTTAGAATCATTGTCCTGCTGGAAGGTGAACCTTCGCCCCAGTCTGAGGTCCTGAGTGCTCCGGAGCAGTTCATCAAGGATCTTTCTGTACTTTTCTCCATTCATCTTTCCCTCGATCCTAACAAGTCTCCCAGTCCCTGCCTCTGACAAAACCTCCCCACAGCATGATGCTACCACCACCATGCTTGACCATAGGGATGGTGCTAGGTTTCCTCCAGATGTGACGCTTGGCATTCAGACCAAATAATTAAATCTTGGCTTCATCAGAACAGAGAAACCGGTTTTCGCTTTGTCATTATGGGGTAGCGTGATTACTTAAATTTTTTTTTTTTTACTAAGGCTGTAACGTAACAAAATGGGGAAAAAGTCAAAGGGCCTGAATACTTTCCGAATGCACTGTATATACAGTATATGTGAATTGAGTCATTTTAGAGGCGTTTCCTACCTGGTTGGAGTGTGTGACTATGAGGGTTCTCTGCTCAGGGAAGTTGTGGTAGAGGTTGGAGATGATCTGGACGGCCACGTCGGTCTTTCCTGTACCTGGAGGACCCACCACCTAAAAGAGAGAGAGGGAGGAGGGATAGAGAGAGAACGTGAGGCAGTGAGAGAAAGTGCACAGAGGAGAAAAAGGAGAAAGCTGGTTAGCTAACAGAAAATGCCTCTGCCATCGGAGAGCACAGTGGCTGTCAGAACACACACACAGTTTCCCCCTCAGTGGATCAGACAGGACCGGTGTGTGTGAGTAGGGCTAAGGTGAGAAGTGCTTGGCATGCAAGGTCATCCTCCCTGCACTCACAGGCAAAGACACACAAACACAGACAACAGAAATAAAACTAGAGAGCACATGAAGCTCTTTCCATCGGCTCCTTGACCTTCTTTGTATCTAATTAAGGCTTTAGAGATCATTGAGTCTAGAACTATCACTTTCCTCAAACATAACCACCACGACACCAGGTGGAAAGGATCATAAACAAACTAGTCCATTTTCATCAGGGCTTTCCCAGGACGAAAGGTGCTCACAGACAAGCCGAGGCTACAACTGGGTATGGAGTTTACTTGACGGTATATTCATAAAAACATTTAGCCACCGTCTTACCTCAGGTAAGTCCTTTTAAGGCACTCACATAAAAGCCAGTCCACTTTACAGACTGGCCACCCCAAAACATAGTAAAAACTTTAAACCAGGGTTAAAAATGGCTCCTACACTGATCCAACAGATGACAGGAGAAGCATGAGACTGGGAGGCTGTCTTGGCTGCTAAAGATTGTCGTGACAAGCCAGTGAGAGGTGTGTGTCTGTGCAGAGTTGTTTTACGACTGCCATATTTACTCAGCCAGCTACCAATCACCAGGCCAGGAATGAGCTTCATCGAAGCAAGGAGGTAATGTGTGTGTGTGCAGTCACCAGAAACACCAGAGAGGGTAGTAGAGTATGTATGTGTGTTTCTGAGAGGCTGTGTGTGTGGGTGTTCTTCATCTGGTCCAGTTAAGATAATTTAGCGGATGGGCTTTCAGGGAAGTATTTGACTGATCTGCACATTATTTACTAGTGGCTGGGGAGCCCCCTGCATCAGGAAGAGTGGTCACAAATCCTCAGCTCTTCAAGCAGACAGGGTCAATATTACACCTGTCATATCACAGCTCACTGGTATGGCTGGCCTGCTGAAGTAGCCAACATCACACCCTGGGCTATGAGTGATTGAAAGGCAGTTTAACTCACAAGCCAATGGACAGGAGACTTCAATTGTTTCTCAAACTTTTAATGCCGTCTGTCCATTGCCTTGGTTTATTCTAGTGGCCAGATAGGAGTAGTCAATTCCTACAATAAGTTTAATCTTGAAAATATATTAAAGTATGAAAAGTAATATCAATGATTCCTATGAACAGTATGTCAGTTTATTGTATTTGTGTAAAAATGTAGCAGACAAGAGGTATACTTAGGTCCGTAAAATGTTCTTACCATGGTCAGTCCAGGCTGCATCCCAGCGCGGATGGCCTCAATCTGAGTTGGTGTAAACTGGATGGTATTTCTGTTCAAACACAAAGTTAGAACTCATGGTTAGAAGATTTTAAGAAAAATGTTCAGAGAAGCTAAATGAAAGCTGTTTTCAACAAGCTCTGTGATGAAGTGTTTGAAAGCCTCATGAAAGACGTTTCAGTCAAGGGACCCAGAGGAGCTTCTGTGACTAACAGGATTTGAATATATCAAAGTGCAACTGAAGAAGCAAAGTTACCATCAGATCAGATGAATGATAATTTCATTAAATAAAAAGCCAATTAATTTCTGCTCAGTTATGATTAAGATTGATATAATTAAGACATCAACAACCGAATTTGACAGTTTGTTTTGATCTAGTTCGCTACAGGGCTAAAAATGGCAGGAAATTACCTCACCAAACAGAACCACCAAAACACTATACAGCCAACAGCACAAATCCCCAGAACTCACGCTAACATAGCAAATCAAAACACACCAACCCGAATAAATAGGAATCAGTATAAAACGTCCCTGACAGAAATATAAACATTTTAAGAGCGTTGCATTTTACAAAGCAGGGGTTGTTTTTGCTCTAGGGGGAAAGGTTTGCTCAGTAAGCGTCCTCAAGCATAAACTAGTCAAGCCTTTGGGGGAAGCTAAATTTGGAGCAGGCAGGCACATTAGGGGTGGAAACACGCAGGGCCTGAGCATAGGCTAAACAAAAAGGTGGGTGCTGTATTTAGGAGCCCTGTGGACATAGTGGAGCAAGATGAGACTTGACTGGCTAGAGAGAGGACAAGGACTTGACCTCTGTGCGGTGCCAACCCTGCAGGGACTCCCGAACTCTTCTGGTTGACCTGGGAACCTGAACTTTAACCTTTGACCCTCACCGTTTGGGCTGGTTGTAGGGGTAGGGTCCCCGGTTGGGCGTGACGTGAGGCTCCACTATAAGCGTTTTTTCTTCATCCTTTTTCTCCTCAGAGTCTGCCTTCCTCTTCTTGCCTTTGTCTACCTTGTTCTGCACAGGGAACTTGATTCTAGAGTGGGGAAAGAGCAGAAAGTTCAAAGATATGTTGAGGTTGGACCACATGAAAAAGACAACACCCCAGGAAGACCATGACCCCAACCCTACTCCATCTGATCCTTGACCCCTAACCTGAAAGGGGGTATCTGCAGCTCAGGGTTGTCCTCGGTGACCTTGACAGTGTAACCAGGGAAACAGGACCTCAGGTGGTCGATCGACAGGAAGGTGTCATTGAAGTCCAGAGAGGAGATCTGATTGGGCATCTTGGAGTAGTGGGCGGAGCCTGGGTCACCGTAGCCCAGGATGATGTCATGGAGCCATTCTGGGACCACACACTCAGTGTTCATCAGGTTCCTGATAGTCTCCAGTACAGCCTGGCGGAGAAAACAACACATAAAGATAGATAATGGATACATTTGAATTGCCAACATAACTCCTGGCTCTCTTGGCGTTCTCTGCCAGCAGCAACCTGATTTAACAGAATGTGTATCCTACACAGACATGCCTCCAGAGATGGACACCGAGAGATAAGGGGGAGGGGGGCGAGCAGTGAAAGGTCACACACCCCAGAGGGCCTCTGTCTGGGGTCAGTGGGGGGGAATCAGAGGCTTTGAGCTGGAGGTAATCCTGGATCACCCTCAGGCTTCCAGCTCCAGGACCCAGCCGCACCAGTCAGTGATTGATCACCCAGAGTTGGGGAGGAGAAGAAGAGATCAAGGCCTGGCGGCGATGCTCAAATAAAGGGAGGGATGATGGGAAGGGAAAAAAGGATGAAGCAATAAATGGATGGATGGAAGGTGAGAGGTAGTATGAAAAAAGGAAAGTAGGGATATCGAGGGAGTTTAAATAACAAAGGTGGTCTGGGTCATGTGTAATGAGCAGTAATATAGTCCCCCCCCCTACTCACCTTGAAGTTGTTCTCTTTGGGCTTGCGTCTCATGATGATGTTGAAGGACTCGTAGGGGTCCTCAGTGGCGTTCTGAATACTGCTGGTCATATCCTGCTGGTACTGGTTAGGGTCCAGCCACACTCTGAATGTCCTGGTGTCTCCTCTCAATTTGGGCTTGGGGTCAGGGCCTGGGGAATAGAATAGAGACAACACATTGTGGTACATTATGGTCAAGATTGAATTAATACGTATTTTCACAAAAGGTCAAACGTTTACCTGTGCATTTCCAGCAGGAATCAGGTAGTAGAAAGAATATATTTAAAGAAAAGACATAATAGGATTGTAAAAAGTTTAATATTTAAAAGTTATTGTTTTTAGTATTAATTCACTTGAGGAAAAAAAAATGCATGTAAGGCAGAAACTGGAATGTGATCTTGTGACATGCAACCATTGATTTATATACTGTACACACACACACACACACACACACACACACACACACACACACACACACACACACACACACACACACACACACACACACACACACACACACACACACACACACACACACACACACACACACACGATGAGTGACAGTGTGGTGGCTTCAAAACAGCACCCCCTATCTTGGCACTTCCCCACCGTTGTAAAAAAAAACGATTTTGGAAGCTATAGAAATGTCTTAATGTCAACATGTGTTTTTACCACGTTTATTCTATTACAGACACCTAATGCATACTTTTAAAATACAGTTGAAGTCGGAGGTTTACATACACCTTACCCAAATACATTTAAACTCAGTTTTTCACAATTACTGACATGTAATCCCAGTAAAAGTTCCCTGTCTTAGGTCAGTTAGGATCACCACTTCGTTTTAAGAATGTGAAATGTCAGAATAATAGTAGAGAGAATTATTTATTTCAGCTTTGATTTCTTTCATCACATTCCCAGTGGGTCAGAAGTTTACATACACTCAATTACTATTTGGTAGGATTGCCTTTAAATTGTTTAACTTGGGTCAAATGTTTTGGGTAGCCTTCAACAAGCTTCCCACAATAAGTTGGGTGAATTGTGGCCCATTACTCCTGACAGAGCTGGTGTAATTGAGTCAGGGTTGTAAGGCCTCCTTGCTCGCATACGCTTTTTCCAGTTCTGCCCACATATTTTCTATAGGATTGAGGTCAGGGCGTTGTGATGGCCACTCCAATAACTTGACTTTGGTTGTTCTTAAGCTGTTTTACCACAACTTTGGAAGTAGGCTTGGTGTCATTGTCCATTTGGAAAACCCAAATGTGACCAAGCTTTAACTTCCTGACTGATGTTTTGAGATGTTGCTTCAATATATCCACATAATTTTCCCTTATCATGATGCCATCTATTTTGTGAAGTGCACCAGTCCCTCCTGCAGCAAAGCACCCCCATAACATGCTGTCACCCCCGTGCTTCACGGTTGGGATGGTATTCTTTGGCTTGCAAGCCCCCCCTTTTTCCTCCAAACATAATGGTCATTATGGACAAAGTTCTATTTTTGTTTAATCAAACCAGAGGACATTTCTCCAAAAAGTATGATCTTTGTCCCCATGTGGTTGCAAACCGTAGTCTGGCTTTTTTGGAGCAGTGGCTTCTTCCTTGAGCGAACATTTCAGGTTGTCGATATAGGACTCGTTTCACTGTGGATATAGATATTTTTGTACTGTTTCCTCCAGCATCTTCACAAGGTCCTTTGCTGTTGTTCTGGGATTGATTTGCACTTTTCTCACCAAAGTACGTTCATCTCTAGGAGACAGAACATGTCTCCTTCCTGAGGGGTATGACGGCTGCGTGGTCCCATGGTGTTTATACTTGCGTACTAATGTTTGTACACATGAACGTGGTACCTTCAGGCGTTTGGAAATTCCTCCCAAGGATGAACCAGACTTGTGGATGTCTACAATCCTTTTTCTGAGGTCTTGGCTGATTTCTTTTGATTTTCCCATGATGTCAAGCAAAGAGGCACCGAGTTTGAAGGTAGACCTTGAAATACATCCACAGGTACACCGCCAATTGACTCAAATGATGTCAATTAGCCTATCAGAAGCTTCTAAAGCCATGATATAATTTTCTGGAATTTTCGGCACAGTAATTTAGTGTATGTAAACTTCTGACCCACTGGAATTGTGATACAGTGAATTATAAATGAAATAATCTGTCTGTAAACAATTGTTGGAAAAATCACTTGTGTCATGTCATGCAAAGTAGATGTCCTAAACAACTTGCCAAAAATAGTTTGTTAACAAGAAATTTGTGGAGAGGTTGAAAAACTATTTTTAAATGACTCCAGCCTAAGTGTATGTAAACTTCCGACTCCAACTGTATATTATGTGAGCTAAAAAAAAATCAAAAGCATGAAAACATTGTCCCTAAAGTACAGTTTAACGTAACATTCTAATGTTACTGTCGCCACTTCAACAAAAACAATTAAATGCATATAATTTTGTCCTTGAAACATTAAAATGTAAATACTGTAGAACACCATTCATTCCTATGGAGGACAGCTCCTTCTGGGGAGTGCCAATATGGCCGATCGGTGGCTTCAAAGCCGCTCACTAGCCAATACATAGCATCAGCAATCCAGGGTTTTTATATACATCATTGCATGCAACTCAACTAACCCCAAAATTGCATTTGGAGGTTTACTGATAACCCAATTAATTCTCAAACATAGTCTATTAGCCAATGCATGGCTAATGATGTACGGCGGTGGTATATGAGCCTGGCCACGTTCATCACTTATGTAACACAAGGACACACAGCAAGAGAGATGAGAGAGAAAGATGAAAGATCTTGAAATCAGAGAAGCATTAGTTACACTGGCCAGACCCCCAAAAATATATTTTAGGGGTCATCTGCCTACCATTTCATGAATACCAGGGCATCTTCCCTGGTCCCCAAGAGAGCTAAGCTTTCAAATCCTAGTCCAAGCCACTAATCGCCCACCTCACTATCCACCCCATATTACATTCTCATGCCACTCATCTCCCACCTCACTATCCACCCCCATATTACATTCTCATGCCTCTCATCTCCCACCTCACTATCCACCCCATATTACATTCTCATGCCTCTCATCTCCCACCTCACTATCCACCCCATATTACATTCTCATGCCTCTCATCTCCCACCTCACTATCCACCCCATATTACATTCTCATGCCTCTCATCTCCCACCTCACTATCCACCCCCATATTACATTCTCATGCCTCTCATCTCCCACCTCACTATCCACCCCATATTACATTCTCATGCCACTCATCTCCCACCTCACTATCCACCCCATATTACATTCTCATGCCTCTCATCTCCCACCTCACTATCCACCCCCATATTACATTCTCATGCCTCTCATCTCCCACCTCACTATCCACCCCATATTACATTCTCATGCCTCTCATCTCCCACCTCACTATCCACCCCCATATTACATTCTCATGCCTCTCATCTCCCACCTCACTATCCACCCCATATTACATTCTCATGCCTCTCATCTCCCACCTCACTATCCACCCCCATATTACATTCTCATGCCTCTCATCTCCCACCTCACTATCCACCCCATATTACATTCTCATGCCTCTCATCTCCCACCTCACTATCCACCCCCATATTACATTCTCATGCCTCTCATCTCCCACCTCACTATCCACCCCCATATTACATTCTCATGCCACTCATCTCCCACCTCACTATCCACCCCATATTACATCTCCCACCTCACTATCCACCCCATATTACATTCTCATGCCACTCATCTCCCACCTCACTATCCACCCCATATTACATTCTCATGACTCTCATCTCCCACCTCACTATCCACCCCCATATTACATTCTCATGCCTCTCATCTCCCACCTCACTATCCACCCCATATTACATCTCCCACCTCACTATCCACCCCATATTACATTCTCATGCCACTCATCTCCCACCTCACTATCCACCCCATATTACATTCTCATGCCACTCATCTCCCACCTCACTATCCACCCCATATTACATCTCCCACCTCACTATCCACCCCATATTACATCTCCCACCTCACTATCCACCCCATATTACATTCTCATGCCACTCATCTCCCACCTCAGCACCGACACACATTACATTCTCATGCCTCTCATCTCCCACCTCAGCACCACCCACACATTACATTCTCATGCCTCTCATCTCCCACCTCAGCACCACCCCACACATTACATTCTCATGCCTCTCATCTCCCACCTCAGCACCGACACACATTACATTCTCATGCCACTCATCTCCCACCTCAGCATCCACACACATTACATTCTCATGCCTCTCATCTCCCACCTCAGCACCACCACACATTACATTCTCATGCCTCTCATCTCCCACCTCAGCACCGACACACATTACATTCTCATGCCTCTCATCTCCCACCTCAGCACCGACACACATTACATTCTCATGCCACTCATCTCCCACCTCAGCACCGACACACATTACATTCTCATGCCTCTCATCTCCCACCTCAGCACCGACACACATTACATTCTCATGCCTCTCATCTCCCACCTCAGCACCGACACACATTACATTCTCATGCCTCTCATCTCCCACCTCAGCACCGACACACATTACATTCTCATGCCTCTCATCTCCCACCTCAGCACCGACACACATTACATTCTCATGCCTCTCATCTCCCACCTCAGCACCGACACACATTACATTCTCATGCCTCTCATCTCCCACCTCAGCACCGACACACATTACATTCTCATGCCTCTCATCTCCCACCTCAGCACCGACACACATTACATTCTCATGCCTCTCATCTCCCACCTCAGCACCGACACACATTACATTCTCATGCCTCTCATCTCCCACCTCAGCACCGACACACATTACATTCTCATGCCTCTCATCTCCCACCTCAGCACCGACACACATTACATTCTCATGCCTCTCATCTCCCACCTCAGCACCGACACACATTACATTCTCATGCCTCTCATCTCCCACCTCAGCACCGACACACATTACATTCTCATGCCTCTCATCTCCCACCTCAGCACCGACACACATTACATTCTCATGCCTCTCATCTCCCACCTCAGCACCGACACACATTACATTCTCATGCCTCTCATCTCCCACCTCAGCACCGACACACATTACATGCTCATGCCACTCACACACACAGGCTGGAGGCTTTAGACTTACTCCCATAGGGAGCCACAGACGCGCCTGTGTGTGTTTCACCTTTCACTGCCTCACACAGGAAGCGGCGCAGGTCCTAATCCAGGCACTTGTCATCTCCCGTCTGGATTACTGCAACTCGCTGTTGGCTGGGCTCCCTGCCTGTGCCATTAAACCCCTACAACTCATCCAGAACGCCGCAGCCCGTCTAGTGTTCAACCTTCCCAAGTTCTCTCACGTCACCCCGCTCCTCCGCTCTCTCCACTGGCTTCCAGTTGAAGCTCGCATCCGCTACAAGACCATGGTGCTTGCCTACGGAGCTGTGAGGGGAACGGCACCTCAGTACCTCCAGGCTCTGATCAGGCCCTACACCCAAATAAGGGCACTGCGTTCATCCACCTCTGGCCTGCTCGCCTCCCTACCACTGAGGAAGTACAGTTCCCGCTCAGCTCAGTCAAAACTGTTCGCTGCTCTGGCTCCCCAATGGTGGAACAAACTCCCTCACGACGCCAGGACAGCGGAGTCAATCACCACCTTCCGGAGACACCTGAAACCCCACCTCTTTAAGGAATACCTAGGATAGGATAAAGTAATCCTTCTCACCCCCTCCCCCCTTAAAATATTTAGATGCACTATTGTAAAGTGGTTGTTCCACTGGATGTCATAAGGTGAATGCACCAATTTGTAAGTCGCTCTGGATAAGAGCGTCTGCTAAATGACTTAAATGTAAATGTACAAACATTTAAAATGGGAGTATTGGTGGTGCCATAGTCCAGAGCCTTGGTAGTGAAACTCAAGCCGGTGGCCCCTGTCCCATGCATTTCCTTTAAATCCCCTCTACTAAAAGTAGCGTGGTGCAATTGACAAATGAGTGGCTGGAAGGAGGACACTTAACACACTGGAATAAAGGGCTGAGGACAACTGGAGATTGGTGTCTGAAGAGCTAGGCAGGTAGGCAGCCAGTAGGGAAAAGTAGCCAAAAATCCAATTTAAGTGTTTGTATCTTTGAGCTCTTTCCAGCTTTGCTGACTTTTACAGCTTATGGCAATGTAGACCAGGCAAAAAAGCCCCCACCTTTAAAAGCTTTTAAATCTCTATTGGGTTGCAGAATAGATGGAGGATAAATGAATAAATACAAATGATAGCACCACTCTTCACAAAGAGCCCAGTGATACATGTGATATACCTGTTCCTGGCTCAGCCCTATGGGCATCTGAAAGTTTAAACAGCGCTAGGCTCGTTACATAGATACACCATCCCAGTTAGCACCTCTCTCTACATGTTTAATACAGTGGGAATATGGAGAGGAGTGAAGAAGGTACATAGTGGTTTGGTAGTGGTGCACGGGCACATGTTCAGACAGGGGAAAGGAGCAACACTTAGGTTAACCTGACATTATACACTCCAATAGCCCGCTCTGAACGCTGCTGGTGGAAGAGGAAGTCTCTAGGTAGAAGCTGTCTGTAGTAGCCCTAGGATCAGCGTACACTTCCCCAATCAAAACCTTAATCATTAGGAGGGGTAATGCAAAACTGACCTTCGATCAGGGTAGTATGCCTGAATGTCTCTTTTCATAGGCAAACATTAGCGGAAAGAAAAACCATGGCAGCCCAGTCACAGCTTCAATAGGATTGATCTGAGACTATGGATGTCATGTTGGAGTCTAGAACAGCCTGTCATACAGTGCATTTGGAAAGTATTACCCCATACCCCATAATGAAAAAGCAAAAAACAGATTGACATTTTGGCAAATAAAAAACATATACTGAAATATCACATTTACATAAGTATTTAGACCATTTACTCAGTACTTTGTTGAAGCAAAATTGGCAGCGATTACAGCCTCAAATCGTCTTGGGTATGATGCTACAAGCTTGGCGCACCTGTATTTGGGGAGATTCTCCCATTCTTCTCTGCAGATCCTCTCAAGCGCCATCAGGTTTGGATGTGGAGAGTCGCTGCACAGCTATTTTCAGGTCTCTCCAGAGATGTTCGATTGGGTTCAAGTCCGGGCTGTGGCTGGGCCACTCAAGGACATTCAGAGACTTGTCCCGAAGCCAGTCCTGCATTGTCTTGGCTGTGTGCTTAGGGTGGATGTCCTGTAGGAAAGGTGAACCTTCGCCCCAGTCTCAGGTCCTGAGCGCTCTGGAGCAGGTGTTCATCAAGGATCTGTGTACTTTGCTCTGTGTATCTTTCCCTCGATCCTGACTCGTCTCAGTCCCTGCCACTGAAAAACATCCCCACATCACTGTGGGGATGTGCCAAGCGTCAGATGTGACGCTTGGCATTCAGGCCAAATAGTTAAATCTTGGTTTCATCAGATCAGAGAATCGTGTTTCTTGTTCTTGTTTGCCTTTTGGCAATCTCCAAGCAGGCTGTCATGGTTCATTTACTGAGGAGTGGCTTCCGACTGGCCACTACCATAAAGGCTGATTGGTGGAGCGCTGCAGAGATTGTTATCCTTTTGGAAGGATCCCCCATCTCCATAGAGGAACTCTGTCAGAGTTGCCATCGGGTTCTTAGTCACCTCCCTGTCCAAGGCCCTTCTCCCCCGATTGCTCAGTTTGACCAGCTCTAGGAAGAGTCTTGGTGGTTCCAAACTTCTCCCATTAAAGAATTATGGAGGCCACTGTGTTCTTGGGGACCTTCAATGCTGCAGAATTGTTTTGGTACCCTTCCACAGATACTGTCTCGGATTGGGACAATTCCTTTGACCTCACGGCTTGGTTTTTGCCCTGACATGCACTGTCAACTGTGGGACCCTTATACAGACAGGTGTGTGCCTTTCCAAATCATGTCCAATCAATTGAATTTGCCACAGGTGGACTCCAATTAAGTTGTAGAAACATCATGCATGATCGATGGAAATTTCAAGTCTCATAACAAAGAGACCAAATATTTACACAAGTAAAGTATGTTTTTATAAATTTGCACAAACTGAAAAAAACTAAAAACTTTCCTCTTTATCCTTCTGGGGTATTGTGTGTAGATTGATCGGGAAAACTATTCATTTCAACCATTTTAGAATAAGGCTGTAACGTAACAAGATGTTACGTGAATACTTTCCCAATGCACTGTATAACATGTCCTTTTCTACATGAATGAAATGGAATAAATAAAGCATTGAGAAGCGATGGGTTGCCCTAACGTTAATGGAATGTTCATGTGAACAGGTCAGTTCTCTGGTTGAGTGACACCATGCCACTAGGCTTCATGGGCTGGAAGTTAGGGGGACGGAGGAGGATGATGCGAAGGGTGTGTGACATGAGTATGTGTGAGTGTGTATGGGCAGGATGCATGTGCCTGTGGCAGTGGGAAGTGCATGTATGCACATCTATGTGTGTGTGTGTGTGTGTGTGTGTGTGTGTGTGTGTGTGTGTGTGTGTGTGTGTGTGTGTGTGTGTGAGCCAGCCTACCTTCCTCGATGACACGGCCTTTGTCGTCCAGCATGCCCTGCACCTCGCAGCCCCTCACATAAGCCAGGCCTGTCTGCTCCACAAAGGGCTGGCGGCGGTCAAAGCGCGTGCCGTAGGGCAGGTTGGGCCGCACCGTGACCAGAAAGCAAACGTCGTGCTTACGCAGCCCTGGGAAAGGTGAAAAAGAGAGAGGAGAGGGAGAGAACGCCCCGTCAGCGCTCGGCTGATCTTTAAAACATGAAGTTGTAATTATACAAGGGGGAGGAGAGGGGGATATTGAGATGACATTGAGCTATCCTCCTGCACGCTGAGGTTTGCTAGGTGTGTGGGTGGAGAGCAGAGGCCCCTTTAATAAAACTACAGATTGATTTGAAATAAATCAATTCACAAATTAACCAGCACAATTTCCACATTATACATTTCAGCCTTGAAAACATTCCTATTTGACAGAACAACCTCTAGTGCTAGCTACAGTCAGCAATGTCATATGGTTTGATATGTTTATGGTAAAACAATGAATCTTGATGTGATTAATTAGGATCCCCATTAGCCGACGCTAAGAGCTAGTCTTACTGGTTTCCAGCTAGTCTTACTGGTTAGCAGTACTACCATTTGAGCTGGTATGCGTCTCTACGGACGCGGGCCTTACGTTAAGCCATTTATACATTTTTAGAGCAAACGGAATGAGCAGCAGCTACGTTTGGCTACATACCGGCCATTAGTGGAATTCCCACGAGAGAGTAATGGTTAATGTGATTGGATGTTAATTATTTGACTAAGCTACCTGTTTTTGACATTGTGTTGTTATTTTGCTGAACACTAGATTTTTTTTTGGCAGTGAAACAAGGCTACTCAGGCGAGAGAAAAAACCTCACCCAAATGTATAGCCCCGTTGGAAAATATAAATGGACTGTTTGAAATATCTGTATAAAAACGGTTTAATGTGAATATCATTTTTATTTGACGTATCCGTGCCCCAGTTTGGAAATACCTGGTATAGACAGAATGCTGAAAAGGAAGAAGAGGGGGGAGCGCGAGAGAGCAGGGGATAGAGAAAGGAGAGATAGGAGAAGAGAGCCAAGTACCTTCCCACTCGTGTTTGATGTGGTCTCGTACGTTGAGATTGACAGTGATGTCCGCTCGGACGCGGGCAGGCCAGTTCTCGCCGATGTTGGGCTTGGCCACCTCCACAATGGAGAAGGCTGTGATGGTCTGAGCCATTCTGGCCCAGCCCCCAAACACCACACCACCATACTCTGACTGCCTATAGGAAGACAAGACAACAGGTCAGCGCCTAAACACCACCATACTATGACTGCCTGAAAGTAATAGAAATTGAGTTATAATATATGAGTGATACAAAAATACACATTTGAAAGAAACAGAAATGTGGCAACCTTATTTCACCATCAGTTATTAAGTGTGTGCATTCTCTGCTCACCATGGTTTCATGCGAGTCACCACGTCCTCCACATCCTGTCTGATCTCGTAGGTGGACTCCAGACGGAACAAGTTGAAGTTTCTCAGCAGGTAGTCATGGAGGGTCAGGAACTGCAGATTCAGCTTTGGCAGAGCCAGACAACCTGGAACACACACACACACACACACACACACACACACACACACACACACACACACACACATGAAACAGATTTGGGAACAAATGCATGTAATTGGTAATAGACCTACTACCTACACATCTATTTCAGAGTAACAAACATGGCCCTGTGTTTTCCCTGACCAGGAACCATTCTGGACCCACTTGACATGGACAATCCCTTAGCTAGAACAGAGTCAACTATACATTTGCAGAGTCGACTATAGAGCTAGTTTTACACCTGTAATCTCTTGGCAGGCTAAAACAGCCTTATAAAATGTCGTTAGGCTCATGGATTTCAATGGCTTTACGGGGCTGTAGGCATCTTAGCTGGTGAAGGTGCTCCAGCCAGCCTAAAGAGGATTGCCCATTAAGAGGATGCCAGCTAAGGTGCCCCTGAGGTGTGGGATAACAGCGGTGTGTGAGATGAGTTTGCGAGGAGATAGCGTAGAAAGACAGACCTTCGCCAGAATAGTACTCAGTGGGGACGATGTTCTCATCCCAGATAATCTTCTCCGTTGGATAAAGAGGCATTTGATTAAGTTGCTCAATCTGGGAGATTCTCCTCTCATGACGAGACACCTGGAAGAATGTGTGAGAAGGAAGACAGACAGACAAAGAAATTGGATGAACGAGCCGTTGGTCTACTCTGGTACAGACTGCCCTTGCAACACGTAACCCCCCTACTCACTAGATCAGTGGTATTAAGAACAATGTTTGGTCAAATTAAATCGGGTCAGACATATTGAGTCACACCAGTCACCATCCCCCTGTCACGACAAACTCCTCATTCATTCATGTGTTTTAGGTCAGGGGCCTTAATGTTGTGGCCTAAATGATGGTTGTGTTCCAAACATGATGCAGAAGCCTATATAATCCCTGTGTTCCCATATGTGACCACTGTCAATAACTGCCATGCTGCGCCAATTCTGTTACACTGCTGTGTTCTCCAGGCACTATCCAACCCAGGGTTTTGTCATTCTCATGTCCATCAGGGACTGGCAGAGAGGTCCATAGAGCTCTAGACCCTATGCCTCAATGGAAAGTAACGTCCAGTTCAAATACCTCGGACAATTCCATTTTAAAACAAACAAATATAACGTTGGATCAAATTCACTGCAATCCAGGAAAACCCAAGTTCCCAACTTCCCCTAGGAATTCAGTCCATATTAAAAAGGAAAAATAATATTCTGTTCAGAATTCAAGAGTGGTTGGTTAATGTCTTGGGGAAATTAAATAACCATCAGAACAGTGATAGCTAGAGGCTGAACACAGCATAACTCCAGTCCTCTCGTTCCCCAGGTTTAATTGCAGACTCTGCAGTGTGTGAGCTGCTCTGCTCCCTACTGTACAGCACAGCACCCCGAGCCTCTGACAGACGCATAATACCTAACTGGAATCTTTGGAGATTTTCGGTTGCCCAGGGCAACCCGGGGCCAAATGAGTCCCCTGACATTGGTTCTGGGAAACAATCTAATCAGCTAATTATGGAAAAGCTTCTCTTCAGTAGTGGGGAGAGGAGGCCTAGAGAAGACTTGAAGTGAGTAATTACAGTAGTAAGGACAGAGCAGGTCAGTGGCTGGTCGCTTGGTGACAGAGGGTTATGGGGGATGAGAATTGTTTAACACACTGGATTTCTGTTTTTAGGAGGGACTAAAAGGTGTGTGTGGAGAGCAATCAGATCCACTGCTGTCTTTTCCTAGGATAAGAGAAACATTGCTGGGGGTTGCATACTGTATTCCAAGGTCAAAAGCATAAATGAGTGGCTTTTAAACAAGCCACAAATACCTGTTATGCCGCTACGCTCCCCAGGCAATTATTGTTCTGAAAATGACCATATCCTGACGTTGCTGCGGTTTAGCCAAGCACCTTGGGTGGCGTCTCATTATCGTTCCCTTCCCCCTTAACCACAGATCTAGGATCAGATAACCCTTTCCCCATTCCTAACTTAAAGCATTAGGACGATGACACAAATACCTGATCCCCAATCAGTGGTTAAGGACAACGTCTCCCTGTTTTGTAGCACCTACCAGCAGCTCCAGGAGGACCTCCTTCTCATAGGTGGTGTCCTGTCCCTCTGCCAGCTCTGGTAAGAGGCATAGATACGAGGCCACCCTGTGGAGAGTGTTGGAACTGCATGGAGGAAAAAAGAAACAACTTTAGCATATTTGACGTTACAAACTTAATATTTATTTCCTTTGAGCATCATGATTTAAACAGTCATATATTTTCTGCTAAGTCAGTCTGTTTACTACAACAAGAAGACCCAGGGGTAGAAATGCACATTCAGGAGAATATTTACACTGTGCCGATGATTCTATTTTTCTGAGGAAAACTCCCCTATTCCAGCGTCCAGGTCGCTCCCCTTTATTTGACAATGTGAAAAGTGCCAAATTTTCCCAACACACAGGCTGTTCCTTAAATCTGTGCTTGATAGAATTGCAATGTAATGTATGCTAGTCCTCGTGTTTTCCTCAACTCTGCTCTGCTAAGTAGCGGCTACTGCAGTCCTGCTCTGTCAGCATGGCGTGTTCAGGGGCCGGGGTCGATGCGATTATTCAAATCCAACCACATCTCCATCTCTCAGAGCTGAGGCAGAGGCTGCCTGGCATGTGCCATGGCACAGGCAGGGGTTGGTATAAAGAGACACTGTGACTGAGTCCTGTACAGACAGAGCGGGACACGTGTCATTGTGAGCAGAAGTGTGGGCAGGCTCGTGATGATGCCATGATTTGACCACACGGATCAGTGGGTTTTGCTGGCCATGCAGTTGGTCCGTCTAGGGACTGGTATGGGTCACGCTGCTGTACTGTACTTCATGACAAAGCTAAAATAGCTGCTATGAGTTGTTAAGGAGACGAATGCAGCAATTATCTCAATATTAAATCATTTCTGATAACAATTAAGTATCTTACTGTAATTGTTTTCCTCCCAAAATGTTAAAGGGTAAACAAAAACAGATTCTTAGCAAAGAGTCATTTCTCAAGCAAGAATTCTGCTGGGACAGTCAGAGGGGTCTGAGTGGGGGGGGAAAATGGCGCCGGAGGAGATGGCTGCCGTTTAACAGGCTCCTAACCAATTGTGCTATTGTGTGTTTTTTCCACATTATTTCTAACTTATTTTGTGCATAATGATTCTGCCACTGTCTAATATCTTGTGCTTGACAGAGTCGTGGCTGAACGACGACATGGATAACATACAGCTGGAGGGGTTTTCCGTGCATCGGCAAGAATGCACAGCCTCCTCCTGTAAGACAAGGGGTGGTGGTCTGTGTCCATTTGAAAAGAAATCAATAATTTCACAGTATTATTCCAAACTCATAGTGAAGAAATATATATAAAACCCAGGAAAATAATCTTTATTACCACACTGGGCCTTTAAAACTAAAAAGTAAAAAATACCCCGTCTGTGTGTGTTTTGGGTATTTAGCAGATCAATCGGGAATAGTGGACGAGTGGCAGTTTATCTTGTGGGTAGCACAGCTGAAATAGCTGGCATTAAAAATAAGGGTTTCTGGGTAAAAAAAAGTGCCTTGTTAAAAGTGATGGGCATATGTGGAGTTTCCAGAGCTGCTTTGAAGCCAGTGGGGCGACTGGATAACAATGCAGAGCCTGGCTTCATTCACGAGAACAACAATACACAGGAGAAACGACAGCTTGAGCTCCTCTCTTCTGGAATAAATTCACACAACAGCTCTGATACTTCACTGCTTGGCTTGCTGAGACCCAGTGTTAATTATCTCAAACTCAGCAGCACCTAGGACCAGGAGGAAAGGAGACAAGGATAGGAAAAGGGATACCTAGTCAGTTGTACAACTAAATGCATCTTCCGCATTTAACCCAACCCCCCAGAATCAGAGACTCCCACGTCATTGGCGCCCGGGGAACAGTTGTTGTTAGGGACAACTGCCTTGCTCAAGGGCAGAACGGCACACCTTGCTGGCTCGGGGATTCAAACCAGTGACCTTTTGTTATCTGCCGCCGCCCCACACACACACACACACACACACACACACACACACACACATCACACACACACCACACACACACACACACACACACACACACACTAACAAGGCCCCGTCAAAGGGGGGAATGTTTTTTGCTGAGGCCACTACCTAACATGATCTGACAAACACAGCTGTTCAAAGAGTTTATTCTCCAGCTCCTGCAGATCGATTCAATTAATGAGGCGAGCCTCTCTCTCTCCCTCTGGTTGGTACCACTCTACTGCACATTCAAGGACTCACAGGCTGACTAACGTTAGGGATGCTAGCGTTACGCCAGTGACAACTCAACATTTGTCATCACGGTAGCGTGAAGATATAAAGGTTTAGATGTGTATGGATGTTTTCCTCCACACACAAAAACAGCTTATATTTCACTGCCTGGCTTGCTGAGACCCAGTGTTACCTATATCAAACCAGCAGCACCTAGGACCAGGAGGAAAGGAGACAAGGATAGGAAGCGCGCGCACACACACACTAACAATTGATTCTTCTCCCACCCGTCTATCACACAGACACACTTTACCTGAGATGACCAAACTGTTTTGTAAGGGATTCCCGTGTGTCCACTGCTGCCACATTGGACAGGGCAAAGTCCTGCAGCTCTGGGAAATGGGCAAAGGCAGCCCTCTGAAAGACAACACACAAACATTAAGAGCAGTTGCACACACCTCAGAGCCAGTGTGATGTCAGGCACCTCATGGATTCCCCTCATTTATTCATCCAGCATCTATGTGGGGCTAGAGAGAAGTAGGGGAAAGAGAGAGATGGACAGATGGAGAGCCAAGCTAAGAACAGATGAACCAACCTGTATATTTATACAAAGATGCATTTGATCATTATCAAGTTGAGAGGTATAAAAGAGGAATTATGAAACATGTTGAACACTGAAATCTATGGAGAATTCTCTCTGGGACTGAAATGTGACTTGACATTATTTCTTGTCAAAGATGTCTGGAAGCTGTCACTAAACCATGAATGATTCATATTCGTACATGTTTTACTCACAGCACCGGCCACGTCGCCCAGGTGCACGAGACTCTCGCGCTCTACTTTCAACGCTTAAAATGTGCCACTGATGTTAACAACAATCCCTATCAAATAAACTATTTTAATACACAACACATTCTTAACTAGACAGGTAGGGGAACCAAACAAAAATGGAGGCCAGCATGGTGTTGTACCTGCAGTGAAGTGATTCTGTCGTAGTGGAGTGTGGTCATCTCCTTCTCTGTCAGGGCGTTGCCCGTCTGGTCATTGATCTCAAAGCCTGTGTAGAACTTCAGCATGTCCAGTAACTGGCAGAAGAGGTGACCCTCCTTCTCTCTCTGCATGAGACTGGACAGGTGGCAGCTCACCACCAGGTGGGAGTCGTCCAGCACCGTGTTGAACCAGCGCCTGGTGGGCAGCAGGGCCTGAACACAGACAGAATGGATCCACACATCACACATCATGGGAAAACCATGCTGAAACAGCAGCCTTTATACGAGACCAGAACCTCAAAAATTATAGATTTTTCGACACATATACCTAGAAAAACAAAAGGGGCCCTCAGAATGTTAAACACATTGAGGGTGTTCTAAAAATCCAGCCTACTATTACTATGCAGCCCAGCCCTGTAGCTGATAACAAGGAGACGGTGCAACATCACTAACCAGGATTAGTCCATGTATGGATTGACTCAGTCACTGGGGTCATTCAGATCAATCCATCTACCAAACACAATTCCCAGCATTGAGGCCCAGAGTATAAATAGGGCCCTATTGATAAAGGGTCGACTTGAGAAGGTTGTTTTGGACACTTTTTGATGAGGGTTAGAGTTCACATTTCCAAAAAAAGAGGAAAGGAAAAAAACAATGACAATACTTATACAGAAGCATTTATGGAAAATGGCAACACCAGAACCTTCATTTCTTCCATTGAATTCACCTCTACACAGAAGGCAGGTGCTGCAAAGGATTATACCCTCTCACAACACAAGCGTTATCTACGGCAGCCATCTTTGATCCCCAACCAGCCATGACAGATAAGACAGCTCAGCCTAGCAGAAGTGGAAAATGTAGGGTCTCTTTCTCCATACAGAGACTCATAGGGCATCATCATATCATCGCAGAGAAGGCAAGTATGAGATTTCAGCCATCCCTTTGTAAAATGATACTGCTGAGAGGGAAAGGATTTCTCTGGAGGCAGCTTGCCTTGCCGGTGCCAGGGGGAAAAAAGTATAGCCTGTCATCAGATGGAATAGAACTCGATTCATCCTATCCTCCCTGTGTGGAAACAGGAGCAGCGTCACCTTGCAGCCTGGCGAGGGAAGGGACCACCTTGACTGTGACACCTCTGAGAGGGAAAGGATTTCTCTGGAGGCAGCTTGCCTTGCCGGTGCCAGGGGGAAAAAAGTATAGCCTGTCATCAGATGGAATAGAACTCGATTCATCCTATCCTCCCTACAGCCTGGCGAGGAAGGGACCACCTTGTCATCATAAAGCCAGAGTAGAGAGGATAAGAAAGCGTGCTACATTGTGACCTTACACCTCTATGTTAGAAATAACCTAGATTTACCAAGTCAACCAAAACCAGTCATTCAGGGACAGAGTTCCATACTCAACACAGATCAAGACCGAAATAGGTGTACAGGTAGGTAGAGCGAACTCAAGTGTCTTTGCATGCTCAGTGATTGCAGATATTCAGTTGATCCTATATGAAATGGCTGCCTGGTACCCCTCATAACTACACAACAAGAACATAGCGTCCTTTATAAATGGTGTTACTTACCTCCAGGTCAATCATGAGCTCGATGAACCTCTCGCAGTAGTGCACCTTCTCCATGGGTACAGGGCCTGAGAGAGACAATACAGAGAGACATTCAGATCAGGTAATAAAACACATGACCACACACGCTATCACACAGGAGGGAATGGGGGGGGGGTGATGTGTGTGTGTGAGGTAGTGCCAGGAAGTGGCCCGGACGTGCACGGAGAACACGGTGTGTGTGTCTTCCTCAGGCACTGCAGCACACTGGGAGGTCAATGTGTAGGTGCTGTGGACCAGGACAATTAGAGTCTGGGTCTCAGCATGACCACCTTTACCCAGCTGCATGTTGGGAAAGATGCTATTCTGAGCATTCAGGTTGGCTAAGGGTAGTCTGGTCACCCTGCTTTACATCACCATGGAGACTGTGAGGAGGGGAGCATCTGGACAGGACTGCCCTTTCAAAGTGGAGGTCAAGTCAGAAGGAAAGGATGAACTTTGGGATAGATAGAGGGTTGGAACAGCTGAGACGGTCACAGAGAGATGAGGTCTGCGCATAGATAAAGACTATCAAAGATCTATGGCTAATCATATACAAGGATAAAGTCTAGCAAGTAGCACCTGCCTGGGCTGTCCTCGTCTGCCACTGGTAGGGGATATCTAGTCAGTTGCATAACTGAATGCATTCAAACAAAATGTGTCTTAACCCAACCTCTGAATCAGAGGTGGGGGGGGCTGCTTTAAGTGACATCCACTTCATCTGCGCCCGGGGAGAAGTTGTTGTCAGGGGTTAACTGCCTTGGCCTTGAGTAACAACTGTTCCCCGGCCTCAGAACGGCAGACCCCCACCTAGCCAGCTATGGGGTTCGAACCAGCAACCTTTCTGTTACTGGCCCAAGGCTCTTAACCGCTGGGCTGCCTGCCGCCAGGATAAGATTTGTACCTCTGCTAACTTTTAAAATACATTTGCACAACAAGGTGTGACAACTTTTTCTGTATGAGGACCATTTTTAGCCTTGAGAATCTCTTCTAAGTAAATCTGACCCCCCTCCCCTCCGCGGTGTCCTGCTGCTTGTGGGGAATAACGAAACACTGCTTTGCTCATAAATCATAACTGTGTTGCTAAATGTTACCTGCTGGGGAAATGGACACCAGAACACCAAGAAACTTCTTAATGAGAGCAGAGAGGAACGTCCTCTCCATCTTAGCTCTGGAAATAAAGGCAGGGAAATAATAATTAGCGACACGCATCACTGTGCCTTTGATGGGACTATGTCTACTGGTCCTAATACATGCAGAGGGTCTATGTCTACTGGTCCTAATACATGCAGAGGGTCTATGTCTACTGGTCCTAATACATGCAGAGGGTCTATGTCTACTGGTCCTAATACATGCAGAGGGTCTATGTCTACTGGTCCTAATACATGCAGAGGGTCTATGTCTACTGGTCCTAATACATGCAGAGGGTCTGCTAAATGACTTAAATGTAAATGTCTATGTCTACTGGTCCTAATACATGCAGAGGGTCTGCTAAATGACTTAAATGTAAATGTCTATGTCTACTGGTCCTAATACAGGCAGAAGGTCTATGTCTACTGGTCCTAATACACGCAGAAGGTCTATGTCTAGTGGTCCAGACACAGGCAGAAGGTCTATGTCTAGTGGTCCAGACACAGGCAGAAGGTCTATGTCTAGTGGTCCAGACACAGGCAGAAGGTCTATGTCTAGTGGTCCAGACACAGGCAGAAGGTCTATGTCTAGTGGTCCAGACACAGGCAGAAGGTCTATGTCTAGTGGTCCAGACACAGGCAGAAGGTCTATGTCTAGTGGTCCAGACACAGGGTCCATGTCTAGTGGTCCAGACACAGGCAGAGGGTCCATGTCTACTGGTCCAGACACAGGCTGAAGGTCTATGTCTAGTGGTCCAGACACAGGCAGAAGGTCTATGTCTAGTGGTCCAGACACAGGCAGAGGGTCCATGTCTACTGGTCCAGACACAGGCTGAAGGTCTATGTCTAGTGGTCCAGACACAGGCAGAAGGTCTATGTCTAGTGGTCCAGACACAGGCAGAGGGTCCATGTCTACTGGTCCAGACACAGGCTGAAGGTCTATGTCTACTGGTCCAGACACAGGCAGAAGGTCTATGTCTACTGGTCCAGACACAGGCAGAGGGTCTATGTCTACTGGTCCAGACACAGGCAGAGGGTCTATGTCTACTGGTCCAGACACAGGCAGAGGGTCTATGTCTACTGGTCCAGACACAGGCAGAGGGTCTATGTCTACTGGTCCAGACACAGGCAGAGGGTCTGTGTCTACTGGTCCAGACACAGGCAGAGGGTCTGTGTCTACTGGTCCAGACACAGGCAGAAGGTCTATGTCTACTGGTCCAGACACAGGCAGAAGGTCTATGTCTACTGGTCCAGACACAGGCAGAAGGTCTATGTCTACTGGTCCAGACACAGGCAGAGGGTCTATGTCTACTGGTCCAGATACACGCAGAAGGTCTATGTCTACTGGTCCAGATACACGCAGAAGGTCTATGTCTACTGGTCCAGACACATGCAGAAGGTCTGTCTACTGGTCCTAATACAGGCAGAAGGTCTGTCTACTGGTCCTAATACAGGCAGAAGGTCTATGTCTACTGGTCCTAATACATGCAGAAGGTCAATGTCTACTGGTCCAGATACATGCAGAAGGTTTATGTCTACTGGTCCAGATACATGCAGAAGGTATATTTCTACTGGTCCAGATTACAGGCAGAGGGAGAATATCTTACTGCTCTGATGCTTTGCCTTCCAACTTGTCAAAATTCTTCTTGATCAGATTCCAAAACTTTTGGAGCTTGGGAACTTTCTTCAGCTCGTGTTGCAGTCTAGACTGTAAAGATGAAAGTGTGTTCATTAACCAATCTTAAGGATGCTATAAAATTAGTAAATGCAACATTTGCACTAGGAAAGTTGTTTTTTGGCTCACCAACCCTATTCCACTTAATCAATCACAATTTGTAAATGTGTAAAATATTGTCACAATTTTAAACATAATGCCTATCTAACAGGGTGACAGTTCTAAGGACATAAGAGCACTTGAGATAAGGGGAAATGTTCTTACAGGCAAGATACACATCCACATGGGCAGTGAGATGAGCTGCTGCACCTGCTCTCTGATCAAATCCACCTCCTGAGAGAGAGAGAGAAATAGAGAGAGAGAAAGAGAAAGAGAGAAAGAAATAGAGAGAGAGAAATAGAGAGAGAGAAATAGAGAGAGAGAAAAGAAATAGAGAGTGAGAAAGAGAAATAGAGAGAGAGAAAGAGAAATAGAGAGTGAGAAAGAGAAATAGAGAGAGAGAAAGAGAAATAGAGAAGAGAAATAGAGAGGGAGCGAGAGCGAGAGAGAAAATGGGTGTGGATTGGAGGGACATAAGGATATTTGTATGTTGGTAGACTAATGGCAATGCAGCAAACTGATTAGAATCATCACAATGAGTTCAGGAGAAACATAGGGGATGAAAATGGATTTTCAGAGTGAGACTGGTGCAATGGCTACCCATGGTTTTGAGAAGGAGTGGAGAACACAAATGTGCTAGAGAAACACCTGAATACACAATTTGAAGTGTAATACTGTCACCTAGTGGAACCTGCACCAAACTACCTTAATTAAAACCACCTCAAGGAAGTTTTCCTTTTGTTAGCTCATCTTCGTGGCCCTGAGACTACTGGATAGGCGTAAGCAGTAGCTCCATCTAGCTTCAGCTTTGTTACTTCCACCTATCCATTGTCATCAGGCCGGGGAAAGGGGAGTGAACAAGGTCAGAAGAAAGGGACTCTTCATTCTATGGTTGTTACTAACATATTTCGCAATAAAACAATGCATTACTCAACTTATATTATGTGGTTGATTCAGCCAATCACTAATTCTACATTTCCAGAGAGTTAGACATTGGTTGGTATGTGACATACCAGGCTGTTGAAGCAGTGGTCAAGGAAGACCAACAGTACAGTCTGCTCCTTCAGAGTCAGGCCAGCCTCCTCTCCAGCCAGCACGGCCTCCATCACACACTTAAAGAAGTACGGGAAGTGGCTAGGCTCCTTCTTAAACACCTGGATAAAGATAATAAACCAAGGGATAAAGAAGACATGCATTGATATTAGAGGACATTGATCAATGCTTGCTGGAAACATTTTCTCTAAGTAGCTTTAACGCAGGGGCTGTCCCTGTACAGCTGACCGCAACACTCATATTCACAACATAACAGCGAGTGTTGTTCAACATGCTAACACAGATAACAATTTGTTACGTGAACCTAAGGATGAACATTTCTGTTTGACAGGCCACTCAATCCCATTCTTACCTCCCAGGCAGGGACATTCTCTCTGAACTTCTCATTGACTATGCAGCAGATGGACATGAGGTAGGCATTACTGGAGACCTCAGGATTATAGTTCACCCACAGGTAGTTCTCCAGGTACTGACTGAGAGGCAGGACACAAATAGATGCAAACATTAAATTTAAAAATATTAAATGACTGATAATGCATTGAGGCCACATAGAAAAAGGTCAAAAACCCACCTGAACTCCAACAACATGATCTTCCTAATGGCGAACCTGAAGATAAAATAGCAGAAATGGAGGATTTAAGACAAGTAAACATTACAAAATACTGATGCTATTCAAGAGTTGAGTTCACTCACTTGGACTTGAGAATCTCTCTCTCATAGACATCCTCTAAAACCTGAGTGGGTGACAATTATAGTTTGTTAGAGCAAGAAGACCATCTCCTCCACTATATTCATAACTCAAGTTTGTCAGTAGGAGGCTCACCTTTGGGTCAAATGGTAGTTTATTCTTGGCATGGGGAGCCCAGTATCTGTTAGACAACTTAGAGAAGAAAGAGTGTTATTATAACAGCAATCCACAGTACACCCCCTCTATGGAAACCCTTCCCCTCCAATTCAAAAAGATGGAAACCAGGGCTGTGTTCAGTACGAAAAAAACAGTGTGCAATGTTCAATCAAACATAAACGGTACTGTTCTGAACGATCAGTTGAAAAACGGGGAAGGTTTGTGGAACGCCGTCAGCAACGTAGCAAACGTTGAAACGAACTGAACGCACCCCTGCTAAATTGTGATTCGGTCAAATAATCAGTGACATAACAAAACAAGTTTAAAAAAAACTCGGTTTCCGACAGTTAAGGATGTTAAAAGAGTAAAGTAGCAGCAACTACCAATGTGAAGTCCAGCATAAGCAGAGATGGCAGTTATTTTAGCACAAGTGTAATTGAGACAGCTATTAAAAAGACAAAGCACTAAAACAGTATTTTCGTATATAGTTACCTGTGTGACATATTCTGCGTTGATTTGGGACACAGAGGGCGCAGATGCTTTCTTAGCATGGGTTTGATTCTCCATGTCGCAGTTCAACTCGCTATCTTAATTTCCTGAGGAAAAATGTAACTATAAGATAACATATCAAACTACTTATTCCAATGACATTTGTAATTTAAAACACTAGTATGCTAGATAAATCTGGACGAGCTAGCTAAATTGACTTTACAGTACAGCGAACTAGCTAGCTAGTTAATGCTAACGTTAGCTAATAACGTTAAAGAGTAGTAGTAGATTACACTAGCTAGCTAGTACCCGTTATATTCAAATTATATGGTGGCAAAAAATGTGTTGCTAATAAAACATTGTTGTTTATATATAAAGTCAAATAATTGTAGAAACTAACCTTGGTATTTCAAAACATCTGTGTGATTCCCGCTACGCATGTACACAAGCAAAACGATTTATTTGCGACACATTTCCGGTGCGCTGTTTAGATTCCTAGTGAAACAAGGGATGTAACATAACAGTTCCTACACAGAAAGCAGTGCCAGTATATTCAGTCAGTATATTCCAAAATCTTTGGGCGCACCCACATGGGAAATCGATCAAGTTTGGGGTAATTTCTATAATATCTGGGTTTATCATTATAGTTGTTATTATGGCTAAACAATATTTTAGACTATATAGTAATATGAGAGAACATAGTAGTCTATGAAGATAGGTTACCTGAATCATTCATGTGCTATTAGGATGAACTATGAAGTACATTTTTGCATAATTCAACAGACAATATAAAATCTCACGAGATAGACATTTATATAGTATAGACATTTTTTATCCAAACATGTCACACAAACTTTGATCAAAACAGCAAAGTATGGTTTTACCATTCGGCCTTTAGATTTGCTACCAATGCTTCTTATAGGACACATTACTGCACTCTATACTCCTCTGTAAACTGGTCATGTCTGTTACCTGTCGCAAGACCCACTGGTTGATGCTAATTTTTAAAACCCTCTTAGGCCACACTCCCCCCTATCTGAGATATCTACTGCAGCCCTCATCCTCCACACACAACACCCGTTCTGCCAGTCACATTCTGTTAAAGGTCCCCAAAGCACACACATCCTTGGGTCGCTTGTCTTTTCAGTTCGCTGCAGCTAGCGACTGAAACGAGCTGCAACAAACATTCAAACTGGACAGTTTTATCTCAATCTCTTTATTCAAAGACTCGATCATGGACACTTACTGACAGTTGTGGCTGCTTTGTGTGATGTATTGTTGTCTCTACCTTCTTGCCCTTTGTGCTGTTATCTGTGCCCAATAATGTTTGTACACTGTTTTGTGCTGCTGCCATGTTGTGTTGCTACCATGCTATGTCGTTGTCTTAGGTCTCTCTTTATGTAGTGTTGTGCTGTCTCTCTTGTCGTGATGTGTGTTTTGACCTATATTTTTAATCCCAGTCACCGCAGGCCTTTTGGTAGGCCGTCATTGGAGATAATAATTTGTTCTTAACTGACTAGCCTAGTTAAATAAAGGTTAAATAAAACAAAATAAATGGCAATTATGCAGATGATGAAAAGCTAACTCTTAACCAATAAATAACACGCACATTGTTTTTACCATAAATGCCTTGGCTTCACATGACAATAATTTCATTTTAAACTCTGGAATCAACAAATGACAATAAAAGGCACATTTTATTCAAATCAATCAAATTGTCATTTTAATCTTTCTGAACAGTGTTGTGGGCATACAAAACTAAACTGAGAAAAGAGATAAATCATATTAGATATAGGTAAATAAAAACATGAATTAAAAAATGTATGCACCCACTATTGTAAATCGCTCTGGATAAAAGTGTCTGCTGAAAGACTCAAATATAAATGTATCTGTTAAGGCCATGTCTTATTTGTGTGTGCGTTGGTGTGTTTTTAGATGAGATGCTTGTGTGAAAGTCTTCTCACACACTTTACACGGGAAAGGCCTCTCTCCTGTGTGGGTGACATAATGTCTCTGGAGTTTAGAGGGAGTTTTGAAATCCTTGAAGCAAATTGCACACCGATATGGGCTTGACTCAGTAAACTCAATTAGATTTCTTGAGACACATTTATGGACCTGAAGATCCCTTTCTGTTTCAAAAGTTGTGATGCATGTGTCACACTGAAATGGCGTGTGAATTGTTTCACACCAGGAATGATCAAGCCTCTCATTTTGGATAACATTATGGCTGTCTGCATCTGCTATGACTCGATTGGTTGGAACATCCATGTCCCCCCCATATCCTGTTGCAATGATGTCTGACCTGTAATCTCATTGCTTTGGACATGAACATTTAGATGAGTAGCAAGCTCAGATGGGGACAAGAAGTGACTGTGACAATAGTCTTCACTTTGTCTACTCCCAGATTCCATACTATCATCTGGTATGTCTTGTTTTGCCACAAAGCCTGGGTCTCTTGTCTGTGAAGAATGTTCTAAACCCTCATCAGTGACTGAGCAGTGATCAGAGCTGTCTTTGTAGGACTGTGGCATGTCTCTCAGTGTCTTTCCTTGAGCAGAGGCAAGAGTTCCATGGTCCCCAAACCTGCTGTTTTCCTGGACATCACTACATGTATTAATCTCATGTGTTCGTTGTTCATGGCTTCTCAAGTGGCAAGGCTGTCTGAAAGTTTTAGTGCAGAAACTGCATTTGAATGGTCTTATCCCAGTGTGTATGAGAAAGTGTCTGGATAGTTTGCTTGGAGTGTCAAAGCCCTTCTGGCAAATTGTGCACAGGTGTGCTTTTCTTTTAACACAGATCACTTTGTTTATAGGCCTGGAGTTGTTGCGCTTCTGCAAATAGTTTTGTATGGATTGTTTAGAAGTCTTGACTATGTTGTTGTCCTGTTGTGCCTCTGCTTGAATATTACAAGTATCCTCAAAATTGTCCTGGAATGGTCTCCAGTCATTCACACCATTCAAATGTAACAGCTCTGTTGTTCTCATAGAACTCGCCACGGGAACTTGAGCACAGACTTTAGAGTATGGATGTTGTTGCGGCCTTCTTACTTTCATTCGGTTTCCCTGTCGAGAGGCAGGTCTGAAGGGTCTCCACTTGTGAGTTCCCTCGTGGACTTTCAGGTGTGTGGCCTGTCTGAACGTTTTTCCACATGCCAGGCATCGGAAAGCTCTCAAGCCAGTGTGTACAAGGTTGTGTCTTTGTAGTTTAGAGGCACATGGGAAATATTTGAAACATAGCAAACACTGGTGTTGGGTATGGCTTGTATTCCCCACAGGGGTGGCATCGGCACCTTTTAAAGCCAATTCAGGACCTATACTCAGGAAAGGGTCATTGTGAACTTTTCCTGCGGAAGGTTTTGCCTGATTTGTCAATTGTAAGTGGCCACATTGATTCAGTGTCGTTTCTGGTGGCATTTGGAGAGGGAGCCGAAGCTTGGATAGAGAGGATGTTGAACACTGAAACTGCACTTTACTATTGCATTCATTGTATCCACATGTAAAAGCACTGCCTTGACCTGACTGACTCTCTGTAGGGGAGTTGAGGTGAAAGTTCCTATCAAAATTAAGCTTTTCAGGAAGCTTTTCCTGAAATTGGAGACCCACTGGATACCCTCTGTATTCAGTCATTCGACGTGATGGAGGTCTCGAACGCTGAGCATATCTTTGCTTGCCATTTCTGGACCACAGATGAGTGCGGGAGTGGATCCTTAAATGTGTTGGCTGGCGAAACCTCTTCCCACATGTGTAGCACCCAAACGGTCTCTGACCAGTATGGGTCAACATATGCCTCTGCAGTTTGGATGGAGATGGGAAACTTTTAAGGCATGCGAGACATTGATGGTTCAGTGGCCGATTCTTTGTTTTCTGGCTGATCTTCTTACATTGGCTGTTGGTTTGACCAGATACCGGTGTCTCCAGGTAAGATGTTGCAGTTGAGTCCTGCAGAGTGGAAACTGAAAAGTCTTTATCAACTTTGAAATTCAGCTTCCAGTGCTCTGGTTTAACAATAATATCAAGCTCAAATACCTTCGAATCATTAGTCTCTGGAGTAGTAGTCCCTTTGTCTGAATTCTGGTATGCATGTCCTGTCTTCGACACAGCATCCCTGTGATCATCCACCTGACTTGTGTTCTGAGATTCATGTACGGTCTTATGGCTGAATTGGTGCCTCTTTAAATGGGTTGAAAGACGGAAGGCTCTGCCACAGGCACGGCACTGAAAGGGTCTTACTTCTTTATGCATCATGTAATGCTGCCTGCGTCTAATTGAACTGCTGAATGTCTTCGAGCAAATGCTACACTGAAAGTGACTGGTACCACTGGTATTCAGCTCCACTTTGACAGGAAGAGGAGACTTTGTTTCCAACTTGTCCAGGTGCTGTGGAGCACGGACACTTATTTCACACTGTAGCTCCATCTCTTTATTTTTGTTTCTAGCATCTATTTGTTTTTGTTTGGTACGCCCACTTTGGAAATTTGATATATTATGTGAGGCATATAGGTGTGTTTTCAGGTGTGACACCTGCCTGAATGTTTTCCCGCAGTCCTCACAGGAAAAGGGCTTCTGGCCAGTGTGCGTAAGAAAATGACGCTTTAGTTTGGATGGAGAACAGAAGGTTTTTGAACAAGTTGGACATTCGTGGTTCACCCTCATTCTACCTCTGGAAGAGCTCTGCTGAGACCCTAGCATGGGGATAGTCTGAAACCCAGTAGGTTTACGTTCATGTATTTGAGAGTGCATTTTCAAATGCACCCTTAGTCTGAAGGTCTTCCCACAAATGCTACACTCAAATGGTTTTGGATGACTGTGAATTGGTAAGTGCCTCTGAAGCTGGTGAGACGAACTAAAACACATTAGGCAGACTGTACATGTGTGGACATTGTCTGTTTGCCACACACCGTTCTCCATTCCATCAGAGCCGATCATGTTATCTTGCACTATTACATTTGTGAAGCCATTTCCACTTGGCAGAGTGTTTTGTTGGCTGATAAAGCAACCATTATCAGCAGGTGGGATTAGTTCAGGTTGCGGTTTGATCTCTGTGGCTGTAGTGTACATCTCTAGTAATGTCCTCTGCATGGGCCCATCTCTTTGAAAAGACACTGTAGGCAACAGTGGGGTATCGGTAGTCAAATAATGTCCTGATTTCCTAAGAGATGGATCAAGGTTTGTAGGTACTGATATGGGATGTAGCAAACTCTCTGTGGGTGGACTCCAATTGCGGTAATTCCCTGTGTGAGTCTCAGAGTGCTTCTTTAAATGTACAGATTGTCTAAAGGCTTTTCCACAAACCAAACAGATAAATGGCTTCTGGCCTGTGTGTATGAGATAGTGTCTCTGGAGTTTAGAGCCACTCGGGAAACCCTTCTGACAAACGGAGCACTGATGCATTGTTGCCTTCTTCGTTCCTATGATGTTCCACAAATGCTTTATGATTCTCCTTCATTGAACAATCTAGGAAAAACATAAAAACAGTTTAAATACAATGTTTTTATGGGTGTATACGCATAGAATAGGCTATTCAATAATACAGAAATATTGAATCAATCTCAAAAACAACTGCATTCTTCAACCGAACAAAAAAAAAAAACTTGTCCACCCGGGAATGCAAATCCATTAATTATTCACACCTTTCATCATGCTCTTGTAATAAAATATGTCAGCCGATCATTAAAACTCCCATTTAACATAAAATAGGCCTAACTTGAAATATGGTAACATATTACGGAAAGCTTGATTTAAGCCAGAATGACACACTGAAGATGATAGTTAGCTAACCTTAACTAATGTTTCATTTAGCCTACCAGTTACACCATGATAAATGCATAAAAGACTCACCAAGCACGTGTCCGGCTGACTGTTGTTCTCCAGAATGAGAAACACAAGAAACATGTATGCTTTGTGATCCAGAAAACGACGATAAATTGAGGTTAAGCGACAACAGCGTTCAAAATGAACTGTGTCCGTCTCTCAATAATGCTCGGGCGGAAACAGCAAGACTTATTTTAGGTTCCCACACTACCATCACTTCTGCTCGAACGTCTACTTTAGTGGCAGTATCTATTACGTTTATTTAATTTAACCTTTAGTTAACTATCCGAGGTGATAATAACAAACCAAAAACTTCGCAGAAATCCACTACAACACTTTGAACGAGTTATTTTTAATACGATTGTGGTTGGTTTAGCACACCAATGGAGACACAAACTAATTACACAGCCTCATCTCTAGATTTTTTTTTTTTTTTACTGCAGATTGAGATTCTAACCACAATCCAAATCTGCCCCGGACTCATTGAACTGACCTAGACACTGTATACTGGCACGATCAGTCATAGACACACCTGTCTACAATTAGTCGGAGATAATAAAAAATAGTTTAAAAAAAAGGGAAAAGGTATTGGGAATCCAACTATAGAAGTATATGTTTACCTCAGCCTCTACTTCGATATCCCACATCTTGTAGTTTAATTCAAGATTAACCAATTAACCGAGTGGCTTTCTAGTTTTTAAGATGTCTGGAAGCTTACTGTTTACTGCCTGAGCTCAGTCACCCTTGGATTAGGTGCTTGACTAAATACTTAGATGCAAAAATACACAAATAAATAGACAAACAAACTGTAGGCCTCCAGGAATTCAACTGAGCCGCTTATTTGGCTGCAGTTCATAAAATCAGCCACAAGAGGGATGCACACACCACTCAATAAACTGCTTCATCATCAAGCTGTATGAAGGAGTACATGTCAGTGATACATGTCTCATGATGGTTGCTGGTATTCACAATTGTGAATCAAGAAACACAAATAAGAACACTTTCAAAAAGATTCAAAACAAAATAATCATATAAATCACTGTGGGTTTGTGGCCAGTGTCTGAAGCCCCAGAGATATCCTGACAAGCTCTCCCCCACTGTAGACAACTGCCAGGGGGAAGGGAGCTGCGAAACCAGCCTGAGTAGCCTGAAGAAGCTAACACACAGTCAAAGTCCATGTGCCTGGCCACAATGACATGGGCCGCAGGCTGGTACACTGCACACAAAGGACAATGTTAGCCACGACAACTACTAGCTTGTGTGTGAGCTGGCTGCCAGTTTCTTAAGTAGACGATGTAGATTTTTTTTAACACACAAAGAAAGAATTCAAGGAAAATTAAAAATGTCACCCTGTCTTTATTCATTTTTTGAGAGGGCAGAGGTGATAACATTGAGCAGTTAGTCTAGACAGACAACACAGTCTGTACAGTAGCCTTACTGTATGTGCAAACCCATGTCCAGGGGTGTGACAACATGCTTGATGTCTCTGCTTGTGTCTGTCTGCATGTCTGGGAAATAATCGCTTTCTGTGGTGATCGACAAGTGGTTGTCTGTCTGTGTTTGGCACCAAATGTTATGGCTGGGCCATTGTTGACTCATTCTAAAACGCTGACATGATCCCTGTAGACCTACCACATTCAGATTAAATAGTGTGTAAAAACAGGATGTAGGATTGTACCAACCACAAGATTCCTACCTTGGGGTGTCTACCCAGAGAACTGCTTGGTATTTCAATAAGGCAAAGGAATGCTTTGGACTCACAGTTCAACAAAGAAAAAGAGAAGAGTAAACTTCCAACATGTGTAGAGCATTTTAATAAGGAACTTATTCACATTGTTAAATTGAGCGGTGCTGCTGTTTTATATATGATTTTCCCTCACAAGGTATATTCCATATGTGCCCTTGCGTTTCCTTTAGGTCGACTAAACCTACATGGTGAATCTTAACATGTATTATATTGGTGCGTTATTTTGCTCAGCCTCATAGATAATTGCTTGTCTGGTTTTTTTTTTTAACCTTCAATAAAATCTTCAGGCGCTGTTGGTTGCCTCTATTGTTCAATTTTTGATAAGAGCAATGAAAACAACAGATAGATGGTTGAGATCAATAGCCCACTCTGCTCCCTCCATCACCAGCACAATGGAGAAGATAGAGCCTGAGTGAAGATGCATTCCAATTGAGCTCGTCAATACGGTTCATAATGTTTGAGAAAATAAATGTTCCAGGAGCAATAGTTAATGGTGTTGTTTTCTTCACATCCCGCACGCACAAACACACACACTATATATAGTGCATACCCACACACACTCTTCCGCTCTCTTTGTGTGGACGCCAGCCCTGCAGCTGTGTGTAGGCTAGGGGAACGACCCTCTCCTATAAACCACACTGTGTTAGAATCAATGGGCAACATAAAGAGGCTTAATCTTTTCAGGTGCTTGGTTCTGATTGCTTATTGTAATAACCAGTCTCTGGCCGTGCCAAACACCAGGCAGACTCAAACAATGCATAACACCTTAAAAACAAATCAATGTGTAGCTTTTCCTACAACCTAGGATTTTATTAGGGGTGTTAGCTTGCTAAGTGTGAATCTATTGATAACAGTGGAAGATGCAGGGATATAGAGTAGCTATTAGCTCGTGGTCTGGGATACACTGACTGCAGCTCTCTGGTGCTGTGGCATGTGGGCTGTACTGTCCTGTACTGTACATTAGATCTGTCTCATAAATGCTCTCTGTTTCAGAGTGACAGCTGTTGGAAGCCTTGTTTGAAGGATACAGTGGATTACTAGCCTAGTGTCTTAAGTAAGCCTCTATACTCATATGTACGCAATTATACATATATGTACAGAAACATACTACATCAGCACATTCACACACGTCAATAACAAATAGTAAGGCCATCAAGCAAAGGGTTGGTCTGTGTCCAAATGAAGTCTGTAATATAAGTGGTCTCTATGAACATTCAAGTCCCTCTCTGGGTGGATCATGATCCCTCCTTTAGCATTCCTCTAGAGTTGTAGTTCTGTGCAGTGGATGGGGGAGAGTGGTTTCTCTTGTTCAGATAGGTCTCACTCTCTACAGACTGAGCCAGCAGGACAGGTGGAGGACAGCAGAGTCAGGCAAGTCTAGGACTGGAGCAAAGGCCACAGATGGGCTGGCCTGGCCTAGAGTGGTCCTCAAACATTCCTCAAGTCCTGGGAGAGAGATAGAGGCGGTGAAGTAGGGGGTGAGAGAGAGAGGGGGGTGGTAAGGGAGAGAGAGAGAGAAAGGCGGGGGAGTAGGAGGAGGGAAAGAGAGATGTGAAGAGAGAAAAAAGTTGTTAATATCATCTGACTTCCCCATTGAAAAGCTGTAAATCTGATTGTACCTCAGGATCTTAGGATCAGGCACGAGGCCCTAAGATGTCCGTCCCAGTGGGGCTGCCCCGGGACCGAGGCTGCACTTAACCCTTCAACCAGGGAACACAGGCCCATTCACAGAATATTGACATTCTCAAATCCCCGGCAGATTGTATAACCCCCCATTCAACTCCCTGCAGTGCAGACATATGGTCAGCAAGGGCTGGACTGTAAGCTACTGAACCCACACACCCCCTGCCCAAGACACACAGAATACACACACAGGCATTCTAACACACACACACACACACACACACACACACACACACACACACACACACACACACACACACACACACACACACACACACACACACACACACACACACACACACACACACACACACACACACACACACACACACACACACACACACACACACATCCCAAACCCCTAACCTACCTCCCCAACACACACTTAAACCAATGAACAAATGAGCAGCAGCTTGTTGTGGGGGGATCTAGTGGAATAGATCCTGCACCCCCTGTCGTGTTGGGATGTAAGGAAGCTGTGTTGGGACGGTTGGCTCTCAGCTTGAGCGGAGCTGAGAGATTGTTCGAGAGGGTTAGTGTGTTGGTGTGTGTCTACAGACAGACAGGCAATGGACATGTGAGACATGTCTTTGGCTGTCTCCTTGTTGACAGCCTGTCCATTTAGCAGTGGCCCACTGGGATGATGTGGCCGCCATGTCCTCTCCTGCTCCTCAGCCCCTAATAGTCACAAGTGTTCCCCTGGCTTCGAATGGATGGCTTTCATGGCCTTGTTAGTTCCATAGGTCTAACAGTGTGTTGAGTGTGTCATGGTGTGGTCACTGGGACGTGATATGTTGTTGGGATGTGGTAGCTAAGTGTATCTAGATATCATTTGGTTGGAACCATTGGCTCAGATGGTTGTTGTATGGTCCTTGGGACATCAGAGTCATGGGTAGGGCTGTGGCGGCCACAACATTTCGTCAGCCAGTGATCGTCAAGCAAATTACTATCGGCCTCACGGTAATTGACCGGTAATTAACATAACACATTTAGCATCTCCTGGCTTCCACGCATAGACTACAAGCCACTGATGCAGACCTTTGGAACATCTACATTTTAAAAAGTCTAATAATATAGCCTACACCATCACAATAAATCCATTATTTATTTTAGACTGATCTAAAGAAACATGATATAATGAAAATGTAGTATATATCATGAGAACAGAATAGCATACTCTGAGTTGTCCTTATGTTAGGTCCTTATGTTAGGTCCTGATCTGGCTATGCCAAATGGCTGTGGGCTACACAAGTTCATATAGCAGACAAGATTTTCTTAGAATTCCGTGGCATTATTTTATAGCATGAATAATACAATTGAACAAAGCTTAATAAAATAGAAAGGATATTCTCTCCAAATTATTGGGGGGAGTGCGCACATGCGGCTATTCTGTGTTGAGCGCTTAACAAAGAAATAGTTATTGCTATATGCTTAAAATAGAGTTATTAATTTAACTAGTTGTTCTACAAACGTTGGGCTATATTTTTTTATTTTTAATACATTGTAAGGCTGCATGATGCGACTAATGATGATTTGAAAAAGGTTTATTGAAAGGCATGAGCTCTGCTTTGTTTTTTTGCGAAGGCTGTACACACTACATCAGTCACTCATTTACAATTTCACAATCACTTGAAAATGCCTAGAATTTCATGGCGGCATCCCCTTTGTGTGGCCGTAATTCACCCTAAAGAATCCAAGCCTTTTGCGGCCAGTGGCCGTTGTATGCTTCTCCCTGAGTGCTTTCTCACAGGCTACAAGTGAAGACAGACACATCGGGGACGCAACTGCGCACATCCTTATCCAATTCCAAGGTGCATATGGAAGATATATTGGAAGAACTGTCCACATTTACTTTGTCAGCCAACAATATGAGTAGGCCTAACGAACAGCAAAATCACTAGCCTACGTCAATCTACTATTCCCCATAGTACAAAGGTTGACCTATTCTATTCTGTGTGAGAAATAAATATTCCAGACATAGTCTGGGACTGTTGCGGGATGCGGTAGATCCCAAATTAATACAACCACTAGCATCAAAAAAACGTTTTTACGCAATGTGGCTGAAGCAACAGATCAGAATGTAAAATGTTGATAAAATATTAGGCATCACTCACATTATAAGCTCAGCAATGTACACATGGTAGTAGACGCAAATGTTCCATTAGAGGAAAACACCATGATCAAAAGTGACCACAAATGCAAGTATCCATGTAATGCTTTTATTATAAAAGGAACATTTATGGTGAAAATTATCTTCCCCAAACTTGAAACTTCTTAAAATGAAGCACATTAATCTCCTTTACAAGGGGTGTAGATCCTAACTGGCATACACAGCGCTTATGTATGCCAGTTAGGATCTACACCCCTTGTAAAGGGGATTAATGTGCTTCATTTTAAGAAGTTATTTGATACAGACCTTATTAAAACATATAGGCCTATGGGCTAGGCTACATGAGGTGTGCGACTATGATTCCAAAAAGTAGAGAAAAAAAAGGCATTGTTTCTTATGCTGGGCATCATTCGCAAGTGATAATATAGTAATTCTTGATTTAATCTTGTCTTTACATATACTAAATAATATATGTGTGAAATGTGTTTTGATTTAGAATGGACCTATGCACTTATATAATGAATGGAGGATGCTTTTCCCTGTGGTTCATTTTCATGCCAGCCTGGTAGGCTATACTCCTGTTGTAAATATAAGCAATGTGCTTAATAGGAAAGTTGAGAAATAAATACAGTAGGCCCAGCCTATAGAAAGCTGATCCTGCTATTTTCTAAGTAGAGGCCATCACTCGGTTTTCTCGCGCAATTGAAAAGCATATTGAAATGTTGCGCAACATGAGCTCATGGGCTCCCATTAAGTGTTTGATTAGATTTTCGAATACATTTGCATTGATGTCAGAGTGATTAGAGGAACAATAGAGTGCTGAGTACCAGGCAGTTAGCAAGTTTGCTAGGCTACTAATGAAGATCAGCAGCATCAGAGCTTGGAGAAGCCTGATTACCGTGACTAAACGGTCAATTGGAATTTCACTGCCTTCATGACTCGTGACCGACCGCCGGTGTGACGGTAATACGGTCACCGCAACAGCCCTAGTCGTGGGTTTGATTCCCACGTGAGCCACATATGTTGAGTTTAGAGCATGCCATTTTGTCACTTAGGATTTAAAAAATAACTGCTAAATGACTATATCAAAGCTTCAAAAACCTGTGTCACTAACTGTCAATCTGTGGTTACATTCACACTGAATTTACATTTAATTCAATGAAGTTACAATCTATAGAGACTCATCTATAGTGAACTATAGCCCGTTTCAATAGCAAGCCTCAGTGTAAGAGCAGAGAAGTTCTGTCACCATGATGAACTTGTGGAGAGAAATCAGGACAGAAAGGTTACCAGCGCTGTTCAGTGCCATTTAATAAGCCTCATTGTCTTTCATTAGAGCAGAACGCAGCACGCCAAACACACACACAAAGAACCCGTACAGACTAATTAGCTAATATGTGCGACGGCTTAAAATGCCCCCACTGAACACACAGCCTTTTTTCTATTTTATGAAAAGGCTAAATATGTTTTTTATCTGAGCGTGAGGCTTCACCCTGGGATGTAGGACCCTCTGGAGATCAAGTGGAGACAACAGAGAGAGGCAGCGAGATCACAGAGAGTAATGGTAACATTAGGGGAGAAAGAGACAAAGCCTTCATCACACCTATGAAACAAGGCCTTTTTAGTCTTTGAGCTTTGAGGCAGACAGGGCCTTTGTGTGCCTGGGACCAAGGCGAGGGGTGAAGGTGAAAATGGAGTGACCATCCGTCCATGTGTGTGTACACTACATGTGTGTAGTATGTGTGCTGCTGAAAGAACCCTCCCCACACACACCCGTTCCACCACCTAGAGAAGTGGGGAGCCTGGTTGCGAGGTGCAGGGGACAGAGGCCATTAAGCAGGATCCTAAAAGCAATCACATTAGCAATGGGATGGAACTAAACCATCTACCCAAGGGAACCAGCCATTATTCTGCTTCACATCCAACACAGGGGGTAAAAAACCCGGTCTGCATGCGCCTGTTAAATCTCCACATTTTGAAATGCATCGTTTGCCCATCATTAATACCAACAATATTTAGCATTAGCATTACCTTTTTGTTTTTCATTTTAATCAATCAATACGTAAATATATACATGACTGGGTAGCAGGGAGATTAGAGTACTGTTGTGGTCAGGCACAGCGAGAGAGAGAGAACAGGATAGAAAGAGGGGCATTTTGTGTGAAATTGCCAATGCCTGCTGGGCTTATGGGGCTTTTAAGCAGGGGAGAGAGAGCCCAGAGCTGCATCCATGGTTTTAGTTGTGCTACACTGCCTTCCAAACTGGTTCAAATTAACCGCTAAACGAGAACATAATTAGCAGGCATTGGCTCATGAAAATTGTTCATTTAGGCCGAGGTGAGTGAACAATGTGGCCGAGAGGCCAGGCACAGCGGGTGCAGCCAGGCTCCTCTCTATGGGGAAGGAAGACATCCCGAACCGAGGTGCTCTAGTCTACACTGCTTACAGCAGTGCCATCCAGCCCAGTGGCCATCCACATCCAGCCTTGCAAACCTTTGGCATTGTAGTTGTCAATTTGTTGAGGTAATCTGAAGAGATTTCACCCCATGCTTCCTGAAGCTCCTCCCACAAGTTGGATTGGCTTAATGGGCACTTCTTACGTACTATACGGTCAAGCTGCTCCCACAACAGCTCAATAGAGTTGAGATCTGGTAACTGTGCTGGCCACTCCATCATAGACAGAATACCAGCTGACTACTTCTTCCCTAAATAGTTCTTGCATTGTTTGGAGCTGTGCTTTGGGTCATCGTCCTGTTGTAGGAGGAAATTGGCTCCAATTAAGCGCCGTCCACAGGGTATGGCATGGCGTTGCATAATGGAGTGATAGCCTTCCATCTTCAAGATACATTTTACCCTGTACAAATATCCCACTTTACCACCACCAAAGCACCCCCAGACCATCACATTGCCTCCACCATGCTTGACAGATGGTGTCAAGCACTCCTCCAGCATATTTTCATTTTTTTCTGCTTCTCATGAATCTTCTTCTTTGTGATCCGAACACCTCAAACTTAGATTTGTCTGTTCATAACACATTTTTCCAATTTTCCTTTGTCCAGTGTGTGTTCTTTTTAATATTTTATTTTTATTGGCCAGTCTGAGATATGGCTTTTTCTCTGCCTAGAAGGCCAGCATACCGGAGTCACCTCTTCACTGTTGACATTGAGACTGGTGTTTTGCGGGTACTATTTAAGGAAGTTGCCAGGTGAGGACTTGTGAGGCGTCTGTTTCTCAAACTAGACACTCTAATGTACCTGCCCTCTTGCTAGGTTGTGCACCGGGGCAACAGTTTTCAGCTGTGCTAACATAATTGCACAAGGGGTTTCTAATGACGTGCTTTGAAAGGCTGGTCATGGCTCACATCAACACCATTATCCCAGAAACACTAGACCCGATCCAATTTGCATACCGCCACAACAGATCCACAGATGATGCAATCTCTATTGCACACTGACTTTCCCCACCTGGACAAAATTAACACCTATGTGAGAATTATATTCATTGACGACAGCTCAGCTTTCAACACCATAGTGCCCTCAAAGCTCATCAATAAGCTAAGGACCCTGAGACTAAACACTTACCTCTGCAACTGGATCCTGGTCTTCCTGACGGGCCGCCCCCACGTGGTAAAGGTAGGTAACAACACATCCACCACGCTGATCCTCAACACAGGGGCCCCTCAGGGGTGCATGCTCAGTCCCCTCCTGTACTCCCTGTTCACACATGACTGCATGGCCAGGCACGACTCCAACACCATCATTAAGTTTGCCAATGACACAACAGTTGTAGGCCTGCTCACCGCCAACGACGAGACAGCCTATAGAGAGGAGGTCAGAGACCTGGCCGTGTGGTGCCAGGACAACAACCTCTCCCCCAACATGATCAAGACAAAGGAGATGATTGTGGACTACAGGAAAAAGAGGACCGAGCACGCCCCCATTCTCATCGACGGGGCTGCAGTGGAGCAGGTTGAGAGCTTCAAGTTCCTTGGTGTCCACAACACCAACAAACTAACATGGTCCAAGCACACCAAGACAGTCGTGAAGAGGGCACAACAAAACCTATTCCCCCTCAGGAGACTGAAAAGATTTGGCATGGGTCCTCAGATCCTCAAAAGGTTCTACAGCTGCACCATCGAGAGCATCCTGACTGATTGCATCACTGCCTGGTATGGCAACTGCTCAGCGACCAACAGCAAGGCATTACAGAGGGTCGTGCCAATGGCCCAGTACCAACGGGCCACGCTTCCTGCCATCCAGGACCTCTATACCAGGCGGTGTCAGAGGAAGGCCTTAAGAATTGTCAAAGACTCCAGCCACCTTAGTCATAGACTGTTCTCTCTGCTACCGTACGGCAAGCGGTACCGGAGCGCCAAATCTAGGTCCAAGAGGCTTCTAAACAGCTTCAACCCCCAAGCCATCTAATCAAATGACTACTTGCATTGCACCTCCTTTACACCGCTACCACTCTCTGTTGTTATCATCTATGCATAGTCACTTTAACTACATGTACATATTACCTCAACTAACCTGTGCTCCCGCACATCGACTCTGTACCAGTACCTCCCTGTATATATTCTCGCTATTGTTATTTTACTGCTGCTCTTTAATTACTTGTTCATTTGATTTCTTATTCTTAACCATATTCTTTTTAACTGCATTGTTGGTTAGGGGCGCGTAAGTAAGCATTTCACTGTAAGGTAATAAATAATAATAATAATAATAAAAGGTCTGTTGTATTCAGCGAATGTGACTAATACAAATTAATTTGATTTAATGATCAATTAACCATTTAAAATGATAAACTTGGATTAGCTAACACAACATGCCATTGGAACACAGGAGTGATGGTTGCTGATAATGGGCCTCTGTACGCCTATGTGGATATTCCATTTAAAAAAAAAATCAGCTGTGCTTACCTTTCAAAAACAAGGAAATTTCTAATTGACCCCAAACTTTTGAACGGTAGTGTGTGTATATAAATGTCTAAAAAATATATATTAAAAAAATTTAAAATAAATATATCTATATTTTTTTTGGTTGAGATTCTTCAAAGTTGCCACCATTTGCCTTGATGACAGCTTTGCACACTTTTGGCATTCTCTCAAATAGTTACCTGGAATGCATTTCAATTAACAGGTGCACATTGTTAAAAGTTAATTTGTGGAATTTCTTTCCTTCTTAATGCGTTTGAGTCAATCAGTTGTGTTGTGACACGGTAGGGGTAGTATATGGAAGATAGTCCTATTTGGTAAAAGACCAAGTCCATATTATGGCAAGAACAGCTAAAATAAGCAAAGAGAATTGACAGTCCATCATTACTTTAAGACATGAAGGTCAGCCAATGAGGAAGATTTGAGCAGTCGTAAAACCATCAAGCGCTATGATGAAACTGTCTCTCGGGAGGACCGCCACAGCAAAGGAGGACCCAGAGTTACCTCTGTTGCAGAGGATAAGTCCATTAGAGTTAACTGCACCTCAGATTGCAGTCCAAATAATTGCTTCACAGAGTTCAAGTAACAGACACATCTCAACATCAACTGTTCAAAGAAGACTGCGTGAATCAGGCCTGCATGGTCAAATTGCTCCAAAGAAACCACGCCTAAAGGACACCAATAAGAAGAAGAGACTTGCTTGGGCCATGAAACACAAGCAATGGACATTAGACCGGTGGAAATCTGTCCATTGGTCTGATGAGTCCAACTTTGAGATTTTTTGTTCCAACCGCTGTGTCTTTGTGAGAGTAGGTGAAAGGATGATGATCTCTGCATGTGTGATTCCCACCATGAAGCATGGAGGAGGAGGTGTGATGGTGATTTGCTGGTGACACTGTCAGTGATTTATTTAGAATTCAAGGCGGTAACCAGTGTGGCTACTACAGCATTCTGCAGCGTTACGCCATCCCATCTGGTTTATGCTTAGTGGGACTAGCATTTGTTTTCAACAGGACAATGACCCAACACACCTCCAGGCTGTGTAAGGGCTATTTGACCAAGGAGAATGATGTAGTGCTGCATCAGATGACCTGTCCTCCACAATCACCTGACCTCAACCAAATTGAGATGGTTTAGGATGAGTTGGACCGCAGAGTGAAGGAAAAGCAGCCAACAAGTTCTCAGCATATGTGGGAACTCCTTCAAAAAAAGCATTGCAGGTGAAGCTGGTTGAGTGAAATCCAAGAGTGTTCAAAGCTGTCATCAAGGCAAAAGGTGGCTACTTTATTCCATATGTGTTATTTAATAGTTTTGATGTCGTCACTATTATTCTACAATGTCAAAAATAGTAAAAAATAAAGCAAAACCCTTGAATGAGTAGGTGTGTCCAAACGTTTGACTGGTACTGTATATATATATTTGGAATATGAGACGATGAGACTCAAGACTCTTCCTAGAACTGGCCGCCAGGCCAAACTGAGCCATCGGGTGAGAAGAGCCTTGGTCAGGGAGGTGACTAAGAACCTGATGGTCACTCTGACAGAACTCCAAAGTTCCTCTGTGGAGAAGGGAAAACCATCCAGAATGACAACCATCTCTGCAGCACTCCATCAATCAGGCCTTTATGGTAGAGTGGCCAGACGTAAGCCACTCCTCAGTAAAAGGCACATGCCAGCCTGCTTTGAGTTTGCCAAAAGGCAACTGAAGACTCTCAGACCATGAGAAACAAGATTCTCTGGTCGGATGAAACCAAGATTGAACTCTTTAGCCTGAATGTCAAGCGTCACGTCTGGAGGAAACCTGAGACCATCCCTACGGTGAAGCATGGTGGTGGTTGCATCATGCTGTGGGGATGTTTTTCAGTGGCAGGGACTGGGAGACTTGTCAAGATCAATGGAAAGATGAACGGGGCAAAGTACAGAGAGATCCTTGATGAAAGCCTGCTCCAGAAAGCTCAGGATGTCAGACTGGTGCGAAGGTTCGCCTTCTAACAGGACAACAACGCACACATCCAAGACAATGCAGGACTGGCTTTGGGACAAGTCTCTGGATGACCTTGAGTGGCCCAGCCACAGCCCGGACTTGAACCCGATCGAACATCTCTGGAGAGACCTGGAAATAGCTGTGCTGCAAAGCTCCCCATCCAACCTGACATAGCTTGAGGGATCTGGAGAGAAGAATGGGAAAAACTGCCCAAATACAGGTGTGCCAAGCTTGTAGCATCACACCCAAGAAGACTCGAGGCTGTAATCACTGTAAAAGGTGCTTCAACAGTGAAGGGTTCTGAATACTTATGTAAATGTATATTTCAATTGTTTTTTGTATACATTTGCAAATAGTTCTAAAACCAGTTTTTGCTTCGACATTATGGGGTATTGTGTGTAGATTGAGGAGGGTAAAACAAATGATAAAAGGAATTTTAGAATAAGTCTGTAACGTAATAAAATATGGGAAAAAAGGTGTCTGAATACTTTCCGAATGCACTGTAAATATAGATTTTCTATAAAACAATTGATGCCTTTCTTTCAAAAATTCAGTGGATCTGTAACAGCATTTTTACTCAGAATTTATAGAAAACAACGAAAACATACTAATAAGTCTTTTGAAATGTTTTTATAAGAATATTGTTAAATAGTAGACAAATCACTTCATTAGAAGTGCAAATCATCTGACACAACTAGGCCATATGTGGGGTTGTTGAGTCTCTGTAACGTAAATAACATCTTCAGACAACATGTAAAAGGTTTTATCCGGAGCATATGTCTGTCTATCAGCCGTGAAGCGCAGCGATAGTGACTCGGGGTGGGTCACATTTTTCAGCGGCGTTGCACTGCGCTACAACAGTGGCAGTTTGGGGCTGTGACGGCTTGCGCCAGAGGTGCTACTTTTCCTTCCTTGACTTTTGGAAAGCATTAGGCGTGGAGCTGGGCTGTGAACCATGAAGGCTGCCTGGCCACAGGCCCTCTCCCAGGCCATGGCTGGGGCTGTGCGTGCTGAGGAAAGGTAACAGATTCCAGTTCAATGATGAGTCAATAACTGGCTTAAGGGAAGTGTCTGAGCACATAGCATAGAAATATGAAATGAGGGGTAAGCTGTGGACTTTTAAAATATTTCTTTTTAAGTCTGTGTGAAAAGTAAAATAAATACACTTATTTTTCTGGTGAATCAGTATAAACCAAAAAAATACCAAAAGGACCTTGTGTCATTTTACATATTTGAGATCCAACAATGTCATTCAAATTGCTGAATTTTAAAACACAACATTGTATTATATGCCCATATTCATATCAAACACGATTGCAGTACTAAAATATCAGAGCATCCTTTAATTTCAGTACTATTTTGTGTGAACGGAGTAGATTTCAAACTCTCCTGAGATGTTCAGAACAAGAACTGATGTCCTTTCATGAATTGCCATCATATAATTATGTGACAAAACAAACACCCATGTTTATGTCCAGACATATTGTTGTCGACTATGTTTATTCCTATTCATCACATTATAATTTCATCCTCCCCAATAAAACATGTCAAGGCCGAGAAATGACTGTAAAAGTGTCGGGTCTGGCGTGGATTCAACTGTGTCTGGTTGATGAATGTGTTGGTTGGACCTTTTCAAAAGACAAAACGAGTCTCGCAGGGGAAAATAAATACCATTCCATATTTGTCTTGATGAGGAACCAGAATCCTGAGAGAGTAAGATGGTGGCATAACAGTATAATGATGACAGAGGATGCTGCCAGTCCCAGTGCTGTTCTTAACAACAGAGAGCAAATGACTCCCAATAATTAAACACAAAGGAAGATGAGCTTCCCTCCAGAGACTGGTTTCTACTAGACCGTTGTTCTCACAACTTTATGTATGGAAATATCTTTACCAATGTCACCCCAAACATTATTTAGGGCAGTGATATTCAAACCCTTTGCATTGATGACAACTTTGCACACTCTTGACCTTCTCTCAATTAGTTACCTGGAATGCATTTCAATTAACAGGTGCACATTGTTAAAAGTTCATTTGTGGAATTTCTTTCCTTCTTAATGCATTTGAGCCAATCAGTTGTGTTGTTGCAAGGTAGGGGGGTTATACAGAAGATAGCCCTATTTGGCAAAAGACCAAGTCCATATTATGGCAATAACAACTCAATTAAGCAAAGAGAATTGACAGTCCATCATTAGTTTAGTACATGGAGCTCAGTCAATACGGAACATTTAAAGAATTTGAACGTTTTTTCAAGTGCAGTCGCAAAAACCACCAAGTGCTATGATGAAACTGGTTTTCATGAGGACCGCCACAGGGAAGGAGGATCCAGAGTTACCTCTGCTGCAGAGGATAAGTTCATTAGAGTTATCAGCCTCAGATCGCAGCCTAAATAAATGCTTCACAGAGTTCAAGTAACAGACTCATCTCAACATCAACTGTTCAAAGGAGACTGCATGAATCAGGCCTTCATGGTCAAATTGCTCCAAAGAAACCACTGCTAAAGACCAAGGCTCTGCATCTGTCCTCGTGCTCCTAGACCTTAATTGCTGCTTTTGATACCATCGATCGCCACCTTCTTTTGGAGAGATTGGAAACCCAAATTGGTCTACACGGACAAGTTCTGGCCTGCTTTAGATCTTATCTGTCGGAAAAATATCAGTTTGTCTCTGTGGATGGTTTGTCCTCTGACAAATCAACTGTAAATTCCGGTGTGCCTCAAGTCTCCGTTTTAGGACCACTATTGTTTTCACAATATATTTTACCTCTTGGTGATGTAATTCGGAAACATAATGAAAACATAACTTTCACTGCTATGCGGATAAAACACAGCCGTCATTTCGATGAAACACGGAGAAGCCCCAAAATTGCCCTCCCTGGAAGCCTGTGTTTCAGACATAAGGAAGTGGATGGCGGCAAATGTTCTACTTTTAAACTCAGACAAAACAGAGATGGTTGTTCTCGGTCCCAAGATACAAAGAGATCTTCTGTGGAATCTGACAATTAATCTTGATGGTTGTACAGTCATCTCAAATAAAACTGTGAAGGACCTCGGCGTTACTCTGGACCCTGATCTCTCTTTTGACGAACATATCAAGACTGTTTCAAGGACAGCTTTTTTCCATCTACGTAACATTGCAAAAATCAGAAACTTTCTGTCCAAAAATGACACAGAAAAATTAATCCATGCTTTTGTCACTTCTAGGTTAGACTACTGCAATGCTCTACTTTACGGCTACCCGGATAAAGCACTAAATAAACTTCAGTTAGTGCTAAACACGGCTGCTAGAATCTTGACTAAAACCCCCAAAAGTGATCATATTACTCCAGTGCAAGCCTCTCTACACTGGCTTCCTGTTAAGGCAAGGGCTGATTTCAAGGTTTTACTGCTAACCTACAAAGCATGACATGGGCTTGCTCCTATATATCTTTCCGATTTGGTCCTGCCATACATATCTACACGTACGCTATGGTCACAAGACGCAGGCCTCCTTACTGTCCCTAGAATTTCTAAGCAAACAGCTGGAGGCAGGGCATTCTCAAATAGAGCTACATTTTTATGAAATGGTCTGCCTACCATGTGAGAGACGCAGACTCGGTCTCAACTTTAAGTCTTTATTGAAGACTAATCTCTTCAGTAAGACCTATGATTGAGTGTAGTCTGGCCCAGGAGTGTGAAGGTGAACTGTGCCACCCGGAAGGACCCTAAATATCTTTTTAATTAATTAATAATTACTTTTTTTTTATTAAATGTGTCATTTCATAGATTAGATGTCTTCAGTATTATTCTACAATATAGAAAAGAGTACAAATAAAGAAAAGCCCTTGAATGAGTAGGTGTGTCCTAACTTCTCACTGGAAATGTATATATGTTGTTTTATTCCTAACAAAATATGTACAGATTATTGTATGGGACAAAGGTTTTTGAGAAAGAGAAAGATAATGTCATTTTTTATGTTTTGGGGGTGGGGTGGGGTCACAATAAATTATTGGTGGAAAAATGGGGTCTCCAGAAATTTCAGGGGGAAAAAAGGGTTCTCTACTATTTTGGGGGGAATACCACTGTTTTAGGCGGACAGTTACCCAATCTCGGTTGCTTAATATAAGATCTTAGTAACATAAAGATCACCTTATACCAACATTTTTTTGTTGTATTTAACTCAAATTAATTTGAATTTGAACATGTTTAAACATGTATTGCTACATGTATGAGGAGCGAGCAGTGTAGAGTGTGTGGTTTACCTACCCGTTACAAGCTGTCCAGCCAGAGCATTGTTACACTTGTAGAACACCCTGGCACACAGTGGAGAGATCCCACCACCACCAATCTTCTGCATGGCACTCTGAAGGGTAGCAACCAGTGCAACCAGTATCTCCCCTTCCACCCCTGAGACAGCTGGCGCAGAGCTGGGCACCATCAGTGCCAAGGATACAGTGGCACACTGGCTATCGCTGGACAGCATGGCATGACATTCTATGGTTCCACACGCCACCTCAGTAGTCATGTGACAGGAAGTCCTGTGTCTGGGGTCGTCGTGGGCAGCAATGACGTGCAGTTCCACAGCCGCTCCCCTGGGTAAGGCAGGGACCACGGTAACCACCAAGGGTCCACTCTGAATCTCTTGCTCCCCGAATGATTCCTCCTGCAATATAGAAAGGTGCCCTTTATATTTGAGACAATAAATGCACATTTTATCACAAAGATAATTATTTGTATATCCAATACCTGAGAGAAAGGATATGCAGGGTGTCATAGGAACATGAGGAAGATTTTAGATGGAAAGGTAAGCCTGGGTTATATTCCAGGGTATGAACAATAATCATTTGTCAAACAAACATATATGGATGCCGACACAGCTATCCATCAACAACAGCACATATAAGTCCATCTGATAACATGACAGCTTCTTTCAAAGAAGCCCTTTTCATCGTTTCCAAGGAGATCATGATTCATGCTGTGGCCATTTCACCAATCACCCTTCCACATTTAGCAGAAAACTGCTGATGGCTTCAAATGATTACATTTGCAGAGTTCAAATCTGTTTTCCCCCTCCAGACAGTGTCAGTAGGCAATTATCAGCTACAAAATGTCTTCTGCCAGCTCGCGGCACAATGTAGCCCTCAAATAATACTTGGCTGCGGCCCTCATCTGCTAATGGGAGAGAAATGAGCGTTTTATACAAGTCATTTCGGCTGGAGTCGATAGGACAAAAACACTTAACCCCCTTTTCAATTTGCAGGATCAATTTTCATCCACTTACACCCCACTTCGTAAGTGCAGAATAATAACAGGTTACATACACTTTATTTTGTAATTCACTCACACAAAAAATCATTGACAAGAGCAGACGAGCGGCCTCTTTGTCCCCCTCGATAAACAAACCCATCGCGACCCAACATGCCAGCTACATGAACGCCTGCACCACTTACCTCCAGATTAAACTTTAGCTAAGGCCTAATTGTGTATCAACAGCCAACCTCTCGCCTTGGAGAGGGAAGAAGGACGATGGGGGGGGGGGACCAAAAGAGGAGAGCCTAAATTTGTTCGCTCCATTTCTTCACTGTGAAGCCCTAGCTAGTGGTGATGGTGAATAATAACAACAACAGGGAACAATAAGTGTGACAGGGACAGCAGGCCGGTGTGGTGTTGTGTGGTGTGACACGATACATATGTGGCCTCTGCTTTGATAAATGTTAGATTAGCACTTAGCGCGCAGCAAAGTATTCTCCTGGAGGGGCCCAGGTCTACACTTGTCAATACTCATTGCTCTGGGAGGAGGGAGGGATGGGGTGGTGAGGGGGACAGGGGGGAGAAGAGCCCTGCTTAACCAGGCTTAAAGGCCATCCTGTTGGCCCAGGGTGCTGAGGTACTGTACCCAGTGAGACGACAGAGAACCTCGATGTCGATGCTACGGTACTCTAGCCTCTGGCCGATCACGGCAGACGGTCACACAGATCTAAACTTCCAGACTTTGTTTTTCCTCCCAGACTTGTCTGAGGTGGTTAAATCAACTCCTTTATTTATTTATCTCTCCAAATGTTACATGAACAGAGAGCACTTGGTGCAGTACATTTGGTCCTTTCTGACAATATTGTTTCCTTCCCCGTGATTTCAGTGTTTCAGTTGGTGGTGATGTTTCAGTCTGTGTTTGTAGTCAGTACTTCATTGTTGTAGTGTGTCTCCCTGCTGTCAGGAGTGAAAGCACTCTACCCACCTGACACTCCCTGCCTGACTAGAAATAATGTATTAACTGAATCCAATAAAATATAGAGGTGACACATTGTGATATATGACTGAGCTGAGTGCCTGCAGAAGAGTTTGTGTGTGTGACATAGTGTGTATGTACATGTGATTGGGGCAGCCCTGCTCTTTAATGCTGGTTTCTCCATAATGCAATACATCACATTACTTCATCCCTTCATTCAGTTGGCTCACTAGCACAACCCCCCCCCCCTCTCTCTCTCGCACTCTGAAAATCTGGAACTCACTCCGCCACTGTCGAAGGAGGGTGTGACCTGCTTTCCACCATGTTTCTTTTAACTCCCTCCTTCCTTTCCCCCGCTCCTTCTCTCTCACAGATGCTTGGCGCAGGGCTGGGGACCAGAGAGGCGTGAAAGGCGAACGGTAAACACCGTAATAAGGAAGTGGTGTAAAGCCGGCGAGCAGCAGGGAGCTGATGGGGCCTAGCCGCTTAGGCAGTTCCCCTACATTTCCTGCCCAGCGGGAGGCCTTCAGCGCGTGGCTGGGGCTGCCTGGCTCTCCTCTCCTCTGTGTGGCTACCTGAGAGACGTGGGCCTCCAGTATCCACATTATCCCCCTCTCCTCTTCTCTCTTTCTGTTTCCTCTACAGGCAGGGTGTAGCATTGGGCCACCAGTCCCCACAATATCCCCGCTCTCATCTCTCCGTTTCCTCTGCAGGCTGGCTGGCTGGCTCTAGCCCTGGGGCCACTTGTATAAACCAAAGCCTGTCTACTGCTGCTGTGGTGTTGGAGGTGCGTTAGGTTAGCTAACACTAACAGCTCCTCCCTGAAGAGAGGGGGCAGAACAGGGTTAAAGGGAGGAGAGGGGATATACAGGAGGGAGTGAGAGGAACCCTTATTATATAAGGGCCTATATGTTTAGGTGTGTGGGGGTACCCATGGAGTTAGATGAAGATTGATGGATACCATAAAGAGGGCCTACTACAGAACACTCAAGCCAGGATTCAGACAAGCACAGAAAACGACCATAGCATGGCACTTGACTTCACACTGTGATCTTGTGTAACTTCTTATGATGGAAATTGCCATTCGATCACACATCACATAATGTGCATTCATGAATACCAAAGGTTTAGCCTAACTAATAACTAGGAGAAAATCAATTGGCATCAACACAAAATAAGTCGCTGTGTTTTCCAGTCCTGTTGTCCAACTGAGAAGACTGGCTAACAATTACAGACGCATTGCATGCACACCTCCTTATTCATCCCACTCACACACGGACCTCGCGGTTCGACGCGCCATAAATACGATTTCACAAGCGAGGCGGCTCCGGCGTGCTCCCAATTAACCCCTGCGAGCTTCCCCGTCCACCTGATTAGAGAAATGATCAACGCACAACAACAACACGGAGCCACGCGGCTGTGCTTCCTTCTGCCTCAGCAGCCTGATGTCTCCCACCTCATCACATCTCTGATTGCTGGTTACGTTTGTGCACGACGCCGGAGGTAAACGGGATAAATGTTCTTGGCCGTTATTATTCGTCATTCTGAAAATGAATGGCAAGAGGGTTTTAGTGTTGCTTGACGGGCTGCAGGAGCTGGTCAGGTAAAAGTGAGTGCGACCTCTGGGAGTCAAGTTGTTGAAACTAACAAGAGAAGACACTTTTATTCAAAGTGAGCCTGGTTTTAGTCAGGGGTGGATTCAGGGTCTATTGGTTTCCTATGTAGCTAATTGCATGGGTCACAATGTGGTTTATGTGCTGAGCCACCTCAGCAGGTGTCTCTAGTGTGAATCAATAGCTACTGACAAAGACAATGGGTAAGACTATCCACATCCAAAAACTGGCCCTGGAGCTTTACATCATTATCTTACAAAAAGTTGAATAATGACCACTTTACCATGGAATTTATAAGTTGAACTTCTAAGTAAATAGCAGGTAAAAAGCACACAGTAAAATACAGGTACCAAGAACATAAAGATCCCATTTACTGCAGGTGCACTCAGCCAGTCCTGAGCCTTGTGTGTGTGAGTGAATAAAGGAGAGGGTGAGTTATTCCGCAGTCTCTGCAGGAGTGGTGTTATCTGTGTTTGACCTGAGTTAAATATTCTCATTACAATCACTTCAAATGAGCACCGGCGCTTTGTCTAATCCCCACCCCAGGGACAGAGCCGTTTCACTAGGCCCAGGATGAAACGCAAGCAGGCCCCTGCCACAGCCTCTCTCTCTCCCCTGGACCCTCTCCTCTCCTCCCACCCCACCTGCGCTGAGAGAGAGGGAGGGATGGAGGAGCTGGGAACTACCAGCATCTATTGCTACTCAAAGACTAACTCACAAAGGGGAGGTGGGAGGTTAGTAACCCTTACCAGCTAGCCCACTGTGATAGTCTAAGGGCTGAGAGAGTGTTAACTAACCTGTTTGGGGGGAAACTAACAGAGCTGTCAATCTGTGGAGGGGTTCATTCAAGTGCCAGTTCAGATAGAGGACTCTGAAGGTGCCAATAAGCAGTCCGCTTGACACATCAAAGACTTGTTTTCACCAATTTATTGAATGTTGGCCATCTTGGAGCACATCTGACCTGGCCCTGATTGACCTGGCCCTGATTGACCTGGCCCTGATGCTGTAGCCAACTAGTTCCCTAAGCTTTGACCTCAGTGAGTCAATGGTCTGACAGTCCCTAAACTACATGCTAATTAGTTGCAGTCCCTGTTTGATACGTTTATTTGACTCATGTTGGGAGGGGCCAGCTATGGGCCAGGGAACAGTTTACATGGATTTCTATTACCCTCCTCACAATAGAGTTATGGGTCCTCACTTTGTTATGGGTCCAACTCTATCAATACGTTGTCACTAGACTCTCCTGTGGAGCCTCTACACTGAGTGTACCAAACGCTTTCCTAATGTTGAGTTGCACCCCACTCTGCAAGGTGTCAAAAAACGTTCCACAGGGATACTGGCCCATGTTCACTCCAATGCTTCTCATAGTTGTGTCAAGTTGGATGTCCCTTGATTGATGGACTATTCTTGATACACACGCGAAACTGTTGAGCGTTAAAAACTCAGCAGCGTTGCAGTTCTTGACCCAAACTGGTGTGCCTGGCACCTACTACCAGAAACTGTTGAAAGGCACTTACATGTTTTGTCTTGTCCATTCACCCCCTGAATGGCATACATACACAATCCAGGCCTCTATTGTCTCAAGGCTTAACAATCCTTTAACCTGATTCAAGTGGATTTAACAAGTGACATAAATAAGGGATCATAGCTTTCACCTGGTCAGTCTGTGTCATGTAAAGAGCAGGCGTCGCTAATGTTTTGTCCACTCAGTGTAAGCTGAGGGTATCTAGTCTGCTATCCCCATCATGAAGGCAAGTCCTGCAAGTGAGCGAGTCCCCATTCTGCCCTTTTAGTGAGTCCCCACTTTGCACATTTTTAGAAAGTCCCTGATTTGCACTTTTAGTGAGTTCCCCCACTGCACTTCCCACCTCAGAGTCTGAGACACATGTTGGAGGTGGGCTCTTCCCTTCTCCCCTGCTCCCTTATCCCCCAGGGCTGGCAGATTACCGCGGGAGGAGCAGGCCTGGCTGGGGAGCCTGGTGCCCTTATTAGCCATGTGGATGAGGGTCTGTGGCAGGGGAGAGGGTTTTGGGGTGGGGGCATGGACTGGAGGGGGATAAGCTGCTCAGAGAGTTCAGCCTAACTCCAAAAGGGGGGATAAAGGATTAGGGAGGTTCTAACGGAAGACATCTGCTTCTGTGCCAAGCTCCATATTATCAAAGACACCAGTGTTTCCCACATCATCAACTTTTCATGAGCACACTCTCTGGTAAATATCAGCAACAGAGCTCTGGGTCTCTGAAGGGGGAGAGCGGGTGGGAATTTGGCTCATTTGGAAATTCCACTTTTTGCCCATTAAATTCTGATAGAGAATTCAATGCTGCATGTCTAATATGCCTATCACATTTTCTTCCTTATTCAAATGGAGATGGAAGCACACACAGATGCTGTTTTTTTTGCCTACTCTGTGTGAGTAGAGGTTAATTCCATTTATTTATGCTATTGATCATATTCACAAAAGGAAATATACATAGGATTTATACAAAGGACAAATAGTTGATAAAATAGCTGACCTTCTCTTGTGTGGCCCTCAACTTGCTGTCCCAGACTGCTCTGATGACAGGGATGTCTTGGCTGCGGGTGGCGTAGCAGTGGGCCTGCAGCACATGGCCCAGGGTAAGGCTGCTGATCACTGCTTCCAGAACCTTCTCTATGTGGCTGAAGGACAGGCAGGCCTGGGTCCTTGCTCCAGCCCTCACCAGCTGCATGGTACAAGGCACCAGGGCAATCTGACCTGCACAGAACACTGCCTCATCCACCTGTAAAGGGGCAAAGGTACCACACAATCACATGTTAGTTAAGCTGATGCTAGCCTATTTCATGGTGTAACTATAGAACCCTGTGCCTGGTTCTCCCTAGTTCACTTTCATTCTGGTTCCTCCGGGTTCTCCCTAGTTCACGTTCATTCTGGTTCCTCCTGGTTCTCCCTAGTTCACTTTCATTCTGGTTCCTCCTGGTTCTCCCTAGTTCACTTTCATTCTGGTTCCTCCTGGTTCTCCCTAGTTCACTTTCATTCTGGTTCCTCCTGGTTCTCCCTAGTTCACTTTCATTCTGGTTCCTCCTGGTTCTCCCTAGTTCACGTTCATTCTGGTTCCTCCTGGTTCTCCCTAGTTCACTTTCATTCTGGTTCCTCCGGGTTCTCCCTAGTTCACGTTCATTCTGGTTCCTCCTGGTTCTCCCTAGTTCACTTTCATTCTGGTTCCTCCTGGTTCTCCCTAGTTCACGTTCATTCTGGTTCCTCCTGGTTCTCCCTAGTTCACTTTCATTCTGGTTCCTCCTGGTTCTCCCTAGTTCACTTTCATTCTGGTTCCTCCTGGTTCTCCCTAGTTCACTTTCATTCTGGTTCCTCCTGGTTCTCCCTAGTTCACTTTCATTCTGGTTCCCCCTGGTTCTCCCTAGTTCACTTTCATTCTGGTTCCTCATGGTTCACTTTCATTCTGGTACCTCCTGGTTCTCACTAGTTCACTTTCATTCTAGTTGCCCCTGGTTCCTCCAATGGAATTGAGCCATATATGTGATTAAACAGGAACTTATACTCATACAGGATGGTTGTTCAGCTCCGATCACCCTGACATCAGTCTCATACACCCTGACATCAGTCTCATACACCCTGACATCAGTCTCATACACCCTGACATCAGTCTCATACACCCTGACATCAGTCTCATACACCCTGACATCAGTCTCATACACCCTGACATCAGTCTCATACACCCTGACATCAGTCTCATACACCCTGACATCAGTCTCATACACCCTGACATCAGTCTCATACACCCTGACATCAGTCTCATTCACCCTGACATCAGTCTCATTCACCCTGACATCAGTCTCATACACCCTGACATCAGTCTCATTCACCCTGACATCAGTCTCATACACCCTGACATCAGTCTCATACACCCTGACATCAGTCTCATACACCCTGACATCAGTCTCATACACCCTGACATCAGTCTCATACACCCTGACATCAGTCTCATACACCCTGACATCAGTCTCATACACCCTGACATCAGTCTCATACACCCTGACATCAGTCTCATACACCCTGACATCAGTCTCATCTGACATCAGTCTCATACACCCTGACATCAGTCTCATACACCCTGACATCAGTCTCATACACCCTGACATCAGTCTCATACACCCTGACATCAGTCTCATACACCCTGACATCAGTCTCATACACCCCGACATCAGTCTCATACACCCTGACATCAGTCTCATACACCCTGACATCAGTCTCATACACCCTGACATCAGTCTCATACACCCTGACATCAGTCTCATACACCCTGACATCAGTCTCATACACCCTGACATCAGTCTCATACACCCTGACATCAGTCTCATCCTGGCAGTGGTCAACCAAAGCTCTTTCCAGGGGTTAATGTTTTCCCTCTCAGTTGCCCTGTAGAATGGCTGTGCTTCTGCTTGGCCATGTGGCCTATGTACACACTCCTGGTTTCAGAGAATAAATCTCTCCTCAAACTCAATCCATCGCTTGGAACTCAATTACACATCCCACAGAACTGGCTCCTGGTCAAAGATGATAAATGCAGTCATTCTCTCAAGCGGACAAATGGCTGGTGAAGACGTTGGGCTGTTCGATATAGAATTGAGGCTAACTTATTTATTTAATTTCCAAACATATACACATCTCATGGAGGACTAAAATGGAAAAAAGATACTATTTTGTAAAGCTATAGAGTGCAAACTGCAAACACAGACCTGACACAACTTGAACGTGAAAACAGACAAACAAAAACATGTCGGACCTGCAAAGAAGTGCCGTTCATTTCCGAATCAAAACTAACTTAACTCCACCTGAGTCCTGTCAAAGTAACACAGTGCAGACATCAGTCAGGTGTAACGTCCGGAATGAACATCAATTATCAGCCTATGTTTGATTAGCGCATCAACTAAGTTCCATCTTTTTTTCCCCGCAATGTATCATATCACCAATAATACACATTTCCCACCAGGAAGATAAGCAGGTGCCTTCGCATGCGTGAGAGCAGATCCGTTCAAACGGGGGTCTGTCTGTGTTGTCTTATTCATGAGCATAATTAGCCACGCGATAATACGCTGAGATAAACGGCCTGTTAGACCACAAAGTTCCTACGCTCAATAATTTAAGCTCGAAGAAATCCATGCGATTAATGCAGAAGGATGCGTGGGGACCAATGAGACCAGTGGAGAGGTCAGGTCCCTGGACACCCATCACCTTGCTTACATTAGGATATCAAAAGTGTGGCCACCGTGCCACTTCCTAGTCAATGCAAACAGCCGCTGGTGACAGGGTGTTAATTGGTGGTCTAAGCGGAGACCTTTAGGGTCTGTGAAGACGCTGACCTCCGGAGGGATCAAGGAGACCAAAATCAATTGATACATGGCGTGAGAGCAGGGTCCTTAACCGATTACCATACGTACATACATGGGTATCGTATTTCTCCCCCAGATTACAAGGGTTACCAAGTGTGGACCAGTGGTATTACTGAAGGCTTAGCACTTCGCCCCAACCCCAACCCCCTCTTCACCTCCAGAGTCAGTACCCTTGCTCACTTTGTTAGTAGCAAATGAGGCCAATTGTCTAACCCCCTCCGCCCTAAGGTTCTAGGCGTTACAGTCCAATCACCTACTAGGCTTATCTGAGATATCGAGTCCACATCAATGAGACAGGGGAAATTGCGTTTACATAAAAGTAGCCTTTATTACCTAATCAAATTTCCAATGAGCAATATATGCAGATAAGAAGCATTGCAAAGCTATGGGATGAACGCAGGATAACATGGTGCATATGTTTTGAGTTACACTGTACTTTCAGTACACATCAATGCACCATAGTGGACATTACTACTGGATTCAAGGGCAGTGTGCTGCAGCACACACAAAGGTTTTTCTTCACCATGACAAAATCAGCAGTTTGTAGAATTTGATTTGATAATAACAGAACAACATAAAGCTCTTTGCTAGAGGGGGATATGGCCACAGCCATTTCCATATGGGTTTCCCATGATTCCTAGCTCCTGGGTTCACTTGTCAACTTTGATGAATCTTCAGCATCTGCCTCTGCTGCTCCAAATTACCGCGACAGAGGAAGAGATGAGAGAGAGGACGCAAGGGAGGAGAGGAGGGGAGGGGGATGGAGGCCTCCCGTCTTTCAAACGGTCGGATCAACCACCTGATCATTTACCTGCGAGCACGATCTGTGGAAGCGCGAACCATACCTCTATGTTTGGTCTGCAGCGTAACATAAAAGCCTGAGTTGTTGGCGACGTCAACAACAAATCGTCATTGGCATTCCATTTATGAGCCATCAAGGGCCATCATATCTCCTCCATCTGAGGAGCCTTGATAAAGTCAGACGGGTGGCGAGGACCTCGTAACAAGCCATAAAAAGAGCTCCCCATTTTGACTTCCAAAAAAGGAGGACTACCATTTGTTGATTTGAATATCAAGAGGCCAGCGCATGCCCCCTTGACTGTTAAAGACAAACTCCCCATAGCTTCCACCAAGCAGGTGTGTGATGATCAATTATTAAAGCTCCAGCTCAGGTTACTACTGGCGCATGGAGAGGGGGGGGGTTAACGAGGGATCAGCTTGAGAGTGGAGGCAAAAGGGAAACGAATACTATTTACATAAAATTAACAGTTCAAAAGAATGAGTTCGCACACCAATCAAACTTGTTAATTGACTGTCAATGGTGTGTCCCTGAATATACAACACAGCTACATTATTTATCTCCTGCACTGACAGGGAAGACAGTCCAATTTGCATGGGCGTCCTAAACGTGATCAACAAGCACAATGCCACATGCATTTTTAATAGGCCAGAGATGAGACTGTTAATATTCATAAGGGTCAAACAATAGCATATTACATTAAACTTCCTATAAACAAGTCAAGTATTTTTCAAACGGTAACCTTAAGAGTCTAAATGGCCCAGTGAGAAAAGGACACGCTGTATTAAATATTTCACAGTTAAATCAATAGTACGGTGTGTTCGTGGTGAATGGTATACCAAGCCTCCACTCCCTCTCACTGCAATTGCAGATATCCTGACCCTAAACGGGTAAAGGTACAACCTAGCTTATGTTTTTCAATCTGATATTTCAATTGTGTCTAGTCTTACTGAAAATGCATATTTAGTTATCGCGCAAGCCAAGTTTTGAATATTGTACCTCAGGGTTACAAAATCTATTAGTCTGGCTTAACACTACATGTGTCTCAGACCTTATTTTCCCTACAAGCTACACAAACATCCTCTCTGTGAGACGCCGGAGGCCGCCGCGACACACGCCGCCTGCTTAGCATTAATTGAATCTGTGTTTTGGCTTCATGCTTTATCAACCTTTATTTCATGGCTTTAAACACCGTCATTTTTCAGAAACCCAATGACATGTCAAAAGGTCACTGAGCCCCAAGGATCCAGACAGTAACACGTATGCAAATGCTGGAACACTGGAACACTAGAACCGGTTGCATGGATGAATCCATCCGCTCTCAAGCCTTCACTGCTCCTTGTAACACGCCTAGCGTGTCTGAGGCCTTCTTAATTGTCCTTTTAGTTAGAAACCTCCAAGACGTGAACAGGCTAGGGTGCTCGGCTATATTTACATTGGTGTTGTAAAGTAACTCATTGGGCTCAATTCTGCTGAATGACTGTCTGACCCTGTGTCATTAGCAGGGCTGGGTATAGACCAACCAGACTGGGCCAGTAGTGCAGGTAAAGTGACCTAGTATTAGACAAACAGTCAGGTTTTCTCCCTGGTCCAAGGACAGGGTGAGGGGGAACAGCTCCATGGCCTGCTTATCAGATATGCTCATTCACATCTCCCGTTGAGCCCTCGTGCGTAATTTAACTAAGGGGATGATAATACAAATGTACAAAATGAATCAAATGAATATGCTGTAACTTTTGGCTAACGCAGGAAGGAAACACGTAACACAAAATGAAAGGGGTAAACAGTGTATGACTAAATGCAGCATAATGGGAGTAGAAATTGGTAACAGAATTATGTTTGCTTCGGAATCTTTGAAGCATTGTTAACAGTGGGCCCACAGTAAATGGGTAAATGTAGTACTTTGGACTGAAGGCAGGGGGGGATATTGAATGACTCAATCACTAGAACACTGGAGCAAGGCATGTCATAACACCTATCCAACTGTATTAGAACGAATCGCCCTTCTAAACCTCACAATCTCATAGTCTCTAAAGGAACATGCTTATTTCATGCCACAAAACTCTTCCTCTATTTCCTGTATTTTTAATTCCTTGAATATTTAAAGGTTGGCAAATAGTTGTAAATGTGCGAATCAAGGAAGAAGTTTATTCCACGCATTTAAGTGCATATATTATTTCTGCTTTTTGGATTTGATACGGAATAACTGTTTAATCCTTCCGCGGTGGATGTCAGTTTGTCAGGTCTGTGTGCTGTGATTCCATCTTCAACTGGCTTCAAGTCTGTGGGGCTCTTTCAGCATTAGTGCATTCAAAGCGCATCACGTCTCCGAATAAGAAATGATAAGAGATGGGCTCATGTTGTGCTACGCCCTGAGGAGATTCTGGGGCTTCTGACACCTCATTTATAGAAATATAACATGTTCAGGAGAACCAAAACCTTTCTCCCCTTCTCTTGTATCTTTCACCATCTTAGTCTCTCTTAATTAAGGCTTCTTCTGAAAGAAAACTAAATTGTATTTTTTTTTTTTACATTTCCTCATTTTATTAATCCATGTCCCTTTTTTCAGTTTGTGCTCTAGTTTGAGCCTAACCCTTGTATGCTCAACTGTCACACAACATCAGTGTTACTTAAACGGCGACATAAATAGCCCGAACGAAACTCACAAAGGCAGGCAAACATGGGGGGATCTCTCAAGCATCCTCTCTGGTCCAGAATTGCATATGGAGACAAAAAAGACCTACGGACATATGTTCAAAATAGAATAGTTATTACCAGAACAAATATTTGAGAAAGAAAATAATCAGGAATCGTAAAAAGACACTATAAAGACAAAACATGACATTGGCCCCTCTCTCGCTTTCACTGTGCCGTTTCCATTCTGCCTGCCTGTCTGCCCTCGACATGCCCGTTCCAGAGATGCCCGGGTGGAGAAGTAACACTGTCACGTCGGCTCTGGTCAACTTTATGCTGATTACTCGTCTGTCTGTAGCCTTCGTTGTGGAGTATTATCAAGGTCAGGAGGGACTGCTTTACGTTATTGTGGGAGACACCCTCCTCACGCACATCCACGCGCCACAACACAGGAGCAAATAAATAAATCATTTAGAATTTTAGAATTTGAACATTTCGGTTGACAAAAATAAATATATTAGAATTGACGTATTGCTGTGTTTTATCTTAAATTTACTTCAACCCAAATCATTTTTTAAATAAAATATTAAATTTTAAAAAATCTTGTAAAATATAAAAAGTCAAACTGATAAAAGATACATGTTAACGAAGAGTGTGGTAGTCCAGACCATCAGAGTTGTGTGCTGAAGTGATAGAAGAGCATGTTTTCTTTTTGCGTCAAAGCAAAATGCCCTGGTGCCTTCAACTGTCCCGACCTCAGATTTTTTTGACAAATTGGTTGTGAGGCTTTTACGACTGATGCACATATCTCAAAAATCATTTCTGCCAAGCTTCTTCTATGACCTGCCCGTGGGACATGACAAGCTCCTCGATGCGTCGCTCTATCAAACAGGATCATTCCAGGACAATGCAAATTATGACAAATTCCATCATCCCGCATTATGCGCTTTCTCACTAATCTCCCTAATTCGAGAGAATCGGAAGGGTTTCGCTGTTTCAGCTGAGGGGCATGTTTGTCTGATTGAATGATGTTGAAACTGCAACCCTCAACCCCCCCGTTCATTCTCCCTTTCCAGCTGTGACCACCTCTTTCAGTCACACATTGTTTCTGTCTTTTACAGAGTGGCCCATGCAAGATGTATATACCTTTTATTCACAGTCAAAATAAAAGACTAGATTGGTCAACTCCTAACCTGCGCACCTGAAATCAAGACTCAAATGTCATCTTATATCTGCAAAATCACTTGGATGATCTTATTTGGTCAATATCAGTCAGTTCTATGTATGTCATGTATGTGTGTGTTGTTGTTGTTTATTAGTGTGTGTGTGCGAGTGTGTGTGTGTGTGTGTGTGGGGCGGGATGACACAGTGAGTGATGTCCACTCTGTCTCCCCCGTGACTTGTGGCGACACGTGAGGCTGTCTCATTGGTAAAGGCGCTGGTCTGGAGAGGCAGAGGCCAGTCCTACCGCATCGCCTTGTCCAGACATCATTTACTGTAGCAGATAGGGTCCAGCCACACCAAGGTTGCACTGAAGGACCTCTGCTTAAAGCGAGTGGACAACCTGCAGTACAGTAGACATCAATACAAATACAGGCAAGAGGAATAAAAGACAAACAGGGAGAGGCAGAGAGAATGTCCCAGTGAGGATCGGTTGTGGTAGTTCCCTTTCCTTTCAAGAGATGGCAGTATGACTGCATGGAAAAGGCTGTGGTCGTAGGGGAATGTGGCTAATTATTCTCACTGTTGGCCTACACTTTATGCAGTGTGTTACTGACAGATATATTCTACCTCCTCTCAGATGTGTTATGGTCAACAACAAAATGTTTTTAACGATAAAAAATAAATCCCATACAAGTGAAGGAAAGGTGGATTAATTGAAAGGTCAATGGAATGTCAGAAAGGAAATCATTTTCTGGAAATAATTTGAATGGTTTTTATGTTCAAAATGCTGTATCAATATTTCTTGCAGTTACAAATTTAAGATCTGATTTAATTCTTCAGGTCAATTTTGGTTTCTATTTTGAAAAAAAGTGTCAAACTTGTTCCTCTATCCTTCTTGGCTTTATAGTATACATTTGACTGAATATTTAATTGAATAGATACTGTATCCACTAGATATACTATTTAGTATATAAAATTCTAGTTATTTTTTATTTAAGCTGTTGATAATGTATAGAATAAAACATTGAACTACGAAGTTTCGACTTAAAAATCAAACAATTACTGTATAAAAAAAACATAAAGTACTACATTTGTACTTTTCTCTTTCCCCCTAAAAGCCCACTAACATTCTATAGTATGTGACAGATACTTACATAATAAATTCGACCATATCAATAATACATCTGGACAAATATGTCCACAGTAAAGCAGCGCTTGCCTTAAAACAGGAAACTGTCTATAATTCATCCACAACACCTCTGTAAATGGCATTGGCTGTTGAAACAGTCGTGACCCAGGTTCAAAGTTACCGTGGCTTTGTACCGTACCCACCACCTCAATGTGAAATTCATGAAAAGGTGAGTCTCCAGTAGTAAATGGGACATCAATGCTAACTTTTCCCTGTGCCATCAATAAATCACCTTAATACATGAAGACAAAAGTGCGATGCTCATCCACCGTCGTATGATGACGACGACCTAACAATCATTTTCCACCAGAAGCACTTACTGTCACTTTGAATATAGTACAAATATAAAATTCAATATAGCAGCAACACAGTCATAGAACGTCTAGAAATAACCAATACCACCTAAATATACAGTCTATAAAACAAACAACGGTGTAGAGTCAGTTGTGGCATTCTGGAACTCACACACTAAGCAGTATATTAACATCAAGGTGATGATTCTTGTTACTAGGGCACACTACTACTGTGCTCTTTCCGCTTATGTATGATGTATCCCTTTATCTCTCTGTCAGCACCTCTATTCAACTCTGTCTGCTGTCCTGTCTTCCTGTGTGCTTGTATACAGTGTATTAGCTACATTCACAGTGTGTAGGCTAGTGCTGGGCTGTTCTGTGTTGTGGCTGATAACCTTTATTCGACTAGATTGTACTACTCAAGTAGCCTGCCTGCATTGTGCTGTGTGGAACTATGTACGCTAAGCCAGGTTGGTTTGTGTTTATTTTTTAACCATATAGATACTATACTGTATGTTGGCACCCACCTTGTAGTGAGTGTGCACCTGCCTACCAAACTCTAACCTTCAGAAGGAGCATTTTTCGTCTGTCTGTCTGTGTGTGTGTCTGTGTGTGTCTGTCTGTGTGTGTCTGTCTGTGTCTGTCTGTGTCTGTGTGTCTGTGTCTGTGTGTCTGTGTGTGTCTGTGTGTGTCTGTGTGTGTCTGTGTGTGTCAGTGTGTGTCAGTGTGTGTCAGTGTGTGTGTGTGTCTATGTGTGTCTGTGTGTGTCTGTGTGTGTCTGTGTGTGTGTCTGTGTGTGTCTGTGTGTGTCTGTGTGTGTCTGTGTGTGTCTGTGTGTCTGTTCACTCCAGTCCTGTCAGCTATGCCCATTCGTCTCTGCAGGGGGAATAAACACACCCGGGCATCACTGAATATAGTTGCTAGTTACCATAGTAATAGACTGGTCATACATCTCCCATTCCTCAGACAGTGATGGGACTGGACAGCTTGGCCGTTTTTCTTTTTATGTATGCCTTTGTTACTCTGCTATTTATACCACACAATAAAACAGAGCCACTCCCATTTTACAATGCTAAAAAAGGGGACAATATTCTCGTGGAATTTCATACCAAAGAAAAACAATATTTGGAACAGTGTTTGTGATTGGATACTAAAAATGGATTGATGGTTTTAATATGCATCTCTGGCTTTGACATTGTTACGTAGCATTAATCAAACATCTTTTGTGACATGGCTGGTCTATTCCCTAATGTCCTCCTTTAGACTGATCAACAGTGACAAAGCTAAGAGTACATAGACTCTCACGATGTATGACCAGTCTATTACTATGGTAACGAGCAACTATAGTACACACACACACACACACACACACACACACACACACACACACACACACACACACACACACACACACACACACACACACACACACACACACACACACACACACACACACACACACACACACACACACACACACACACACACACACACCTGCATATTCACTAACTCCTACAGACATTAAAGCCCTTAAATGAATCTGTCAAATCACATCCATACATCCTGAGTCCTGACAGCAAAATTATGTGTATTCATTTTCCCTTTTCCCCCTAATATTCATCCACTGAACTTTCTATTCAATTCAATGGAGTTAATAAGTAAATAGAAATAGAGATCAGTAATTGTATTCACTTCTCTAAGCCAATAACAAACACTAGACATGGTTTCACTGACTGTACCAGGGGAGTGGGAAAAAGGCCAACCACTACAGAAGAGAAAGCATCTCTGATCTCCAGTGACTGGCTGGGCGTGTAAGGGTCACTGCACTGGGGCATGTGGCTAGAGTGTGTGTGCGCACATGTGTGTGGTCTATGCCTCTGTTCATACAGTGTGTGTAGGTGTGTATGTGAGTGTGTGAGTGTGTGAGTAATGTTTGTGGAAGTCTATGCCTCTGTTCATGCAGTGTGTGTAGGTGTGTGTGTGTAAGTGTGGTATATGTGTGTGGAGGTCTATGCCTCTGTTCATACAGTGTGTGTAGGTGTGTGTGTGTGAGTGAGTGTGGTATATGTGTGTGGAGGTCTATGCCTCTGTTCATACAGTGTGTGTGTGTGTGTGTGTGTGAGTGTGGTATATGTGTGTGGAGGTCTATGCCTCAGTTCATACAGTGTGTGTAGGTGTGTGTGTGAGTGTGGTATATGTGAGTGGAGGTCTATGCCTCTGTTCATACAGTGTGTGTAGGTGTGTGTGTGAGTGTGGTGTGTGAGTGTGGCATATGTGTGTGCCTGCGATGGGGGTGGCTATCCTGTCCCTCCTTTCCGCGGCTTTACATGAACCAAGCCAGTCAGACACCAATAATACACGAAGAGTTGTTCATAGCCAATCAGGATCAGTTGTCAAGGCAGGACCCATTAATGAAGACCTGTGTGTGTGTGGGGCTGTTTCTGTTTCTGTGTGTGTCATGGGTAGAGAAAGGAGGGTGACAGTGGCCCAACACAGTGAGAGCCCAATGCACTGTGACAGATCCAGTCCTTCCCGTGTCCTGGGCCGATATTAGCTAATATCAGCCTCCCAAACCACGTGGCCGAGGCAGGGCTGGAGTGGGCTAGGGTAGTGCTGCTTGCCTAACACAGCCTCTTCTTCCTGGAAATGACTGCTGCCACGGGCACTCAGCCTCTATGGGGTCACAGCAGGGAGAGGAGGAGTGTGTGTGTGTGATGGTGGGGGGGATAAATAATGACCCCATCTCAGTCCCACCCAGCCCTGCTACTATCCACTACCACCCCCTCACACCCCTTGTACAAATGCCTCCTCATCAGATCCTGTTCTGAAAAGCCAAATAAAGAATGAAAATAATATGCAAAATTGTCATTCTTTTCTGTTATCTAATGTTTTTCTCTCAATGATTCGGGTGTTTTTTTATGCACAAAATCAAAAGAATTGCTGAAACTGCATCAAAGCCTCGCCAAGGCATTCATGCGTTCCTTTTCAGACATTTCAAATCTTTATCCGGAACGAAGCAGATGGAATGGCATCAAACACCGATAAACCACGTGTTGATGTGTTTGATACCATTCCAGTGATTCCGCTCCAGTCATTACCACGAGCCCGTTCTCCACAATTAAGGTGCCACCAACCTCCTGTGTTGCACCTGCATATTGCCTTAACACGTTGGGCATTGACTGGGGTAAGCCGTGTACATTAGGTCGTGTTTACATCATTTGTCGCTCGCATTCCTTGAACTGAACAAACTCAATGCTAGCGAGCAAAAACAACCTGAGAAATGGACACCATACTTCACCTCAAACTATTTTAGCTGTCGGGCAGACGAACAGTGAGTACTGGACTGTCCACGTGTCTGAAATGTCATTACCAATTAATACTTTTTACCCAGACTTTTACACATTTTGGACATTTACTTTACTTTGTGGATAGAACGGGAATTACTTTTTGTTTCAGTGTGAAAATGGAACCGAAGGGGGCCTTGGGGATGCGTCTCCCACATGACCATGGGCCTGCTGTGACTTCTACAGCACTGTCCATGGGGTTCTGCTGTGACTTCTACAGCACTGTCCATGGGGTTCTGCTGTGACTTCTACAACACTGTCCATGGGGTTCTGCTGTGACTTCTACAGCACTGTCCATGGGGTTCTGCTGTGACTTCTACAACACTGTCCATGGGGTTCTGCTGTGACTTCTACAACACTGTCCATGGGGTTCTGCTGTGACTTCTACAGCACTGTCCATGGGGTTCTGCTGTGACTTCTACAACACTGTCCATGGGGTTCTGCTGTGACTTCTACAACACTGTCCATGGGGTTCTGCTGTGACTTCTACAACACTGTCCATGGGGTTCTGCTGTGACTTCTACAGCACTGTCCATGGGGTTCTGCTGTGACTTCTACAACACTGTCCATGGGGTTCTGCTGTGACTTCTACAACACTGTCCATGGGCCTGCTGTGACTTCTACAGCACTGTCCATGGGGTTCTGCTGTGACTTCTACAGCACTGTCCATGGGGTTCTGCTGTGACTTCTACAACACTGTCCATGGGGTTCTGCTGTGACTTCTACAACACTGTCCATGGGGTTCTGCTGTGACTTCTACAACACTGTCCATGGGGTTCTGCTGTGACTTCTACAGCACTGTCCATGGGGTTCTGCTGTGACTTCTACAACACTGTCCATGGGGTTCTGCTGTGACTTCTACAACACTGTCCATGGGGTTCTGCTGTGACTTCTACAACACTGTCCATGGGCCTGCTGTGACTTCTACAGCACTGTCCATGGGGTTCTGCTGTGACTTCTACAGCACTGTCCATGGGGTTCTGCTGTGACTTCTACAACACTGTCCATGGGGTTCTGCTGTGACTTCTACAACACTGTCCATGGGGTTCTGCTGTGACTTCTACAACACTGTCCATGGGGTTCTGCTGTGACTTCTACAACACTGTCCATGGGCCTGCTGTGACTTCTACAGCACTGTCCATGGGGTTCTGCTGTGACTTCTACAGCACTGTCCATGGGGTTCTGCTGTGACTTCTACAACACTGTCCATGGGCCTGCTGTGACTTCTACAGCACTGTCCATGGGGTTCTGCTGTGACTTCTACAACACTGTCCATGGGGTTCTGCTGTGACTTCTACAGCACTGTCCATGGGGTTCTGCTGTGACTTCTACAGCACTGTCCATGGGGTTCTGCTGTGACTTCTACAACACTGTCCATGGGGTTCTGCTGTGACTTCTACAACACTGTCCATGGGGTTGTGCTGTGACTTCTACAACACTGTCCATGGGCCTGCTGTGACTTCTACAGCACTGTCCATGGGGTTCTGCTGTGACTTCTACAACACTGTCCATGGGGTTCTGCTGTGACTTCTACAACACTGTCCATGGGGTTCTTGCTGTGACTTCTACAGCACTGTCCATGGGGTTCTGCTGTGACTTCTACAGCACTGTCCATGGGGTTCTGCTGTGACTTCTACAACACTGTCCATGGGTTCTGCTGTGACTTCTACAGCACTGTCCATGGGGTTCTGCTGTGACTTCTACAGCACTGTCCATGGGGTTCTGCTGTGACTTCTACAGCACTGTCCATGGGGTTCTGCTGTGACTTCTACAGCACTGTCCATGGGCCTGCTGTGACTTCTACAGCACTGTCCGTGGGGTTCTGCTGTGACTTCTACAGCACTGTCCATGGGCCTGCTGTGACTTCTACAGCACTGTCCATGGGGTTCTGCTGTGACTTCTACAACACTGTCCGTGGGGTTCTGCTGTGACTTCAACAGCACTGTCACCGAGAGGTTCACCAGACAAATTGACAAGTAAAGGTAGGGTTAAATGGAATTTAGCAATTTCATGTTAGGCTACTGTTTAATCATAAGAATAGACAACATACCTTTGAATGCTTTTGATTTATCAATATAGAATTTAGTTTTGATGAGACACTTTTTGACATTTTGAACTGCATTCAGTCATTTCGATCGTTGATATGGAAATTGAATTAGAACCTGGTTTATTAAATGTGTGTAATAATATTTCAGATAATAATATTATTATGTTTGTGTGGGTTTGTGTGCGCCATACATTGGAAGAATTGTAAATCCATTGTGAAAGGCTAAGCTTGTGTTTAAAATTATTCGGATGAAATGTGGTCTTATAGCGCCACCCATCAGTTGTAACTGTGGATGCTACATCGGCCTATGGCTGAGCTGAGATGAGCAGTGTGTCATTTTATCAGATATGAAATTAAATATGCCGCCATCGGAGGCTCTCGCTTGCGTATCTTGGCTATATTGGTATTTATATTTGGTGCAAATTTCTGTTAACAGCATGTCAACAAGTCACTCTGGTTGTTGAAGCTATCTGTTGTATGGTTGAACTTCGACTTCACCAAGGTTTATTTGTGAGTAAATCTGGCTTTGATAATAGCCGGTGCCTACCCAGCCACCAACCTCACTGCACGTCACTGCCTCACACACATACTCATCCATGTGCACACAAATATACACAGACGCCCAACCCCCCGTCCTCTGATTCCACCACTGTCCTCATCACAGCGACCACGTCCAGTGCAGAGACCATGTGTCAGGGCAAATATCCGTCTCCTTAAATGGGCTTGTTTTAGGGAAGACGAGGGTAAGGAGGGGGTGGAGACCCTGTTGTTGTTCTCCACTTAAATCCACCAGACCCCCAAGTGCAGTGTGTGGTGGTTGTAATTTTAGCCAGCCAGCTACTGGGGCAGGAGAGTTACCTCAGCCACTCTGGTGACTCACAGAGGGACAGAGACGTACGGATGCTCAGTCACTCTGGTGACTCACAGAGGGACAGAGATGTACGGATGCTCAGTCACTCTGGTGACTCACAGAGGGACAGAGACGTACGGATGCTCAGTCACTCTGGTGACTCACAGAGAGACAGAGATGTACGGATGCTCAGCCACTCTGGTGACTCACAGAGAGACAGAGACGTACGGATGCTCGGTCACTCTCACTAGGGGCCAACGTGTCCCATAATGTTTGTGTGTGAGCATGCGTGTTCATCTCTGTGTGTAACTGTCTGTTTTGAACCCAGTGTACTTGTCCTGTCACTCATCTATGAGAACCATGGCTACTCATAGGTCAATCATTATTAGGCCAATGCCTGACCCTGTACTGGTGAGTCTGTGTGTAATACTAGGCTCTGGGGCATACCACCGACATGCCATTCAGGTAAGGCCTTATCGGGTATGAAAGGTGAGTGGTATGTTTGTCAAGCTCAAGTGTGTACAGTTGACCCCAACGTTTGGGCAAGATGAGTACGGTCTGAGTGAGTCCGTATAGACGTACACAGATGATGTTCAGAGACGAAACAAGAAGTTACAGACCCGCTTGGGACTTCAACCACAACAGTCAGTCCAAAAAGCCATTGTGAATCACCACCTTCCAAAACAAAGTAACGTATTAGTTTTTCTAGGACTCAAGATATTCAACTGAGGGAAAAAACGAAAACATATTTTGACGTACGTCAACTAATTCCAGCTCCAACACAAATCCATGTATAACATCCTCCAAGGAAACTGTGGCCACTGACTGAACGAAAAGAAAAGTACCCTCATCTTCAATCTCTCGGCTGATCAAACCCTTCTAGCTGCAAAGCTCATTTTTCATCAGCTCAATTACTCGACAACTGTTTCGCTCTCTCCCCCTCCTTTTCCCCTTGCCTCCTCCTCCTCCTCCTCCTCCCTTCTCCTCCTCGGTTGGAAGTGATCATTTGTTCTTTTATTAGAGCTGATAACATCCCCTGCATTGTCTGCCAGCGCTCGTTGGAGAGCCGCCCCTACTGTTCTAGCCTCCAGCGCTACTCCGTATTATTGGTGCATTATTTCACCCATGCCCTGCTCTTTTATCAAGCGCTTTCGAAGTAATGTTAATAGACTCGGAAATGTTGACATTTATGAAGTATAGGCCGTGTTTATGAAGAAATCCATAAAGTATGACAGGGAGGCGAGGTGAAAGCGGGTGTTTTAGTATATTATGGAGAAGGGGAGCGCCGTTAGGGGCCCTGAAAGAGGCCTCCGCAAAGAGCGCACATTTTTTATGGGATTATTTTTGTTGTGTTAAAAAATGAAGTTAAACGTTCAAATTAATCAGTATATACTGTGCATCTGTCCTCACACGCACGCATGCACGCACACACGCGCACGCACACGCACACACACACACACACACACACACGTCTGACTTGCATAGATCTTTCTGGCCCCCTGAAGCTAGATGCCTCCTTTTTAGAGTAGCTAATTACCCTCCTGTGGTAATTTAGGTGCATGTTGCCTCCACTGGCTGGCGGACTGGGTGAGGGGGGTGAGGGAGGGAGGGGTGACGGAAGAGAAGGGCGGGGGGGACAATGAGGTGTGGAAGTAAGCTCTTTATTGCTGTGAAATATTCAGAGGAAGAACAACTTGCCATAAAACAAAGCACTTAGCTCAATATTGGCTATTGATCAAAAGCTAAGCTTTCTTTTTTCTCCCTCTCCCAACCTGAAAAACTCAGTCAGTCAGTCAGTCAGTCAGTCAGTCAGTCAGTCAGTCATTGGCTCCCTAATCTTTTGTCTCCCTAATCATCAATCAGAGAACCCTCACATATAGTGCTTCATCTTTATATGAGAGGAGGGAATCCCTCCCTATGTTCTCTTCAGATAGAACCAGAGAGCGGACAGACAGGCCTAAGTGGGAGATTCTGCCTAACTTGACCTGTGAACTTCCCCAACAAGAGGGTCAGCCTCAGCTCAGCTCATTGCTTTAACACATGTAGCCTCCCTTAAGAAGATGATTCAAATTCTACGGCCCGCCGCGCTTCTGCTCCTCCTTTTGACGCTAAGGGCCACCGTCAGGGCCACTTTCCCCTCCGTGCTTCTGCTCCTCCTTTTGACGCTAAGCGCCACCGTCAGGGCCACTTTCCCCTCCGTGCTTCTGCTCCTCCCTTTGACGCTAAGCGCCACCGCCAGGGCCACTTTCCCCTCCGTGCTTCCGAGTCCACTTTCACAATTTTCAAAATCCAATGCAAATCCTATTGCAGGCTCGCGAAAGGCTTCCGCAATATTGAATGTCACTCACAATTAGGCGAGTGAAGGAAGGGTGAGCGGTGAGCAGAGCGTTGGCCTGGCAACCTGAAGCTAACCCCGCTAGCTCCCCAAACGCTCTTCATACAATTTGATCAGTGAATATCATTACCCCACCAAATATCCCAGGGGTGCTCCATTTACCTTAACACAGGAAAGGGGATATGTTTAACAACCATTCAACTGATGCTGCTGCTGCAGCTCGGGAGTAAATCTGGCACCACTGTGCTTGTGCCTGTAATGCTGCTCCAAAGGGATTGTGATTGTGGGGAATAGAATGGGCAGCACTAAATCGAATAGGTGTGAATAAAATTTGGTTGAATGCATTCAGTTGTGCAACTGACTAGGTATCCCCTCTCCTGCTGTTAACTAGCATGCTGGTTAATGAAGGGTCAATTTTCTCCGTCTGGCAACCCGCAAGCTTAATCATCTGTTATGAGTACAAATGGGTTTTTCTTTACAAAGACGTGGATGCCACAGAATATGGGACTTTTTCCTATTATTATTATGATAATGGGACAGTGTGGTTGTGGAAGCCGAGTGATACTGAGTGACTTGACTCACCGACGGAGTAATATCTGTTTTTATGACAGTTTTAAGAAAGGTTTCCTGGCATAACTTGATGGTTGTTGTAGATACCATGGGTGGTTTCAAAAGCTGAAACCGTAGACGTTTCCTTTGATATATTCTTTATTAAAGCTGGAAGTGCTCCTTTTTTACACCAGCGATTGATGCGCTACAACAGGGGCATTTTGGATCATTCAATTATGCAAATAATGTAGACAAAGCATGAGTCTGGAGAGAATTCGCATTAAATCACTGATAAACATCAAAATACCAAAACAGGAACAAATTGGTTGGAAGAGGAACTCTGATCTCTGGTATTGTATCTTAAGGCAGAGCAGTGACCACAATCAAATGAGTCACCCCTGCAGAAAAACCCTCATTACCTATATCACTGCCAATAATATGTAAACATGACCTCCAAGCAGAAACTAATCACGGGTGTAACAGGAAACGCATAAACAAACCACAAATGAAATGATTGTCCCTTCTTTGTGAGCCTCCCGGTTGATTTCACCTTAACGATGGTGACCAAAACGCAGCCAAAGGGCCTGCCGCGACGGCATCATAAAGGTTAACATATTCTGTACATCAGCGGCACAGATAGGGATCTGTCAGATCGCCAGATGATATCAACAGTTAGTCTGAGATTAGGGAGAGAGAAAGTGGAGCAGACAGACAGACAGACAGACAGACAGACAGACAGACAGACAGACAGACAGACAGACAGACAGACAGACAGACAGACAGACAGACAGACAGACAGACAGACAGACAGACAGACAGACAGACAGACAGACAGACAGACAGACAGACAGACAGACAGACAGACAGACAGACAGACAGACAGACAGACAGACAGACAGACAGAGCGGTCCAACATCTATCACACGCCACGTCAAGCGTTTCTTCCCATGACACGCTCTGGTCTACCACCAGTCCTGCTCCCAGTCCTAGTCAGATCTAGCATGCCCAGTGTGCCAGGCCTGTCAGGAGCCATGTGCTGTCCCTCACACTGGCCACTTTAGCATTCTGCCATATTCAGCCTACTGTCATTGTCAGTTAAAACCCTCAAACTGGCCATTTCAGCCTACTGCCTTATTCAGTGGGTCTCAACAGCCACATGGAAGCGATTTAACAACAGGCCCAAAACTTCAAACAATAGACTTCACCAAACAACGTATTGCCATAAAGCAAGACAATGCAATCACTCCTAAATTCAACTTGAATAATTTCTCTCTGTGTGACTGTTACATCAAACTGACAACTTCTTCAGGGGAAATAATTAAGACCACAGAATATTTAATATAATTTGAGCTGTTCTTCCCCTCCCCCTTTCTTTAATAGGATCCCACTCATTATCTCCTAAAGTGGGATAGAGGGGGGTTGAGGGAGGTGGTTTTGGTCTCAGACTGCCTCTCCTCTGTCAGTCTAAAGTGCATTCAAAAGTATTCAACAAATTATTGAGTAAAGGGTCTGAATACTTATGTAAATGTGATATTGAAGTTTTCATTTTATATTTAAACATTTTTTTTTTAAACTGTTTTGCTTTGTCATTATGGGGTATTGTGTGTAGATTGATGAGGGGAACACAACTATTTAATCAATTTCAGAATAAGGCTGTAACGTAACAAAATGTGTACAAAGTCAAGGGGTCTGAATACTTTCCGAAAGCACTATATATTGTTGACGCGACCCCAATGCTAGGCTATATTGTCACGGCAACAATCGCCACCACGGCGACAGCAGATTCTCATTAAGGCGTGAGTTGTGGGGGAACACATCTGCATGCTCATAGCGAGGGCCTAATTGTACCAATATGTAAAATTCTCCCCCTAAAACACAGTGATGTTGCATCACATCCGGCCGTGATTGGGAGTCCCATAGGGCGGCGCACAATTGGCCCAGCGTCGTCCGGGTTCGGCCCGGGGTAGACCGTCATTGTAAATAAGAATTTGTTCTTAACTGACTTGCCGAGTTAAATAAACGTTAAATATTTTTTTTTTAAAATGTTGTTCATATATTTGTGTTCTATTTGAACCAGTATAGCATGGAGGTAGAGTCAGCAGGCTGAGAGACAAGCTAATGTCTTTGGGATCATTCTACAGAGTTCAGTGCAAACAAATCCGATTTCATTGTTTTCTGGGGAAATTGCTTTGGATTTTGAATGATCAGGAATAATCACATTAAGAGAGACAACTGCTTCTGTTGTTTAAAGGCGAAACGACATGTAACTGTTAGTTTGTATGTCACTAAGGGTCTACGGTACAAGCGTAGGCTCTGAGCGTAGTATTAGAGTAGGATAAAAGAATACACATCCTGCACTACATGCTTATCCAAGGCTCATTTAACAATCCGAGGCTTGAATTATTCATGTCAATAACAACAGCTATAACTTTATTGACCCCCTAAAATGTCTGAACCTTCTTATCCATCTATGAGATCGACAACAGTGTGCACAGCATGATATCATTACTCTGTAAGTTATCCCCAACACTCAACGGTTCTACCTCAACCATCCATCCATACACACGTGTTCTTACTCATCGGAGGTTTTGGATGGGAGATCAAGGTCGTTGTGGATGAGATGGACACTTTCCTTGTTGACAGTAACTTGACAAGTGTAATCCCCAGTACAGAGTGGGGTAAACAGACAGCACCAGCCGCCCACGCAACCACGGATACACTCACTTCCTGTGTTCTCTCCTGTTGAGCTGAGTCGGTGTGTTTAAACAATAAGAAAAAAAAACCTTCCATCCTACAAACTTCACACACGAATGCGGATGTAGAGAGACATGCGTATACACACACCCACATACACAAGGCTACATTCTCCAAACTTTACAAAAGTGCAGACAGATACACACTCTCAGACTACAAACTTCAGTGAAATCACAGCTTTGTATCCTAGTCGGATTTCAAAGGCTATGTATTTGTTTCTAGTTCCTCGTCAGACTCAAACAACAAAGTTGTAGCTAGTTATAATGATCCCTGGAATGATCAACCATTCTTATCGATTTGTCTTTCACTGAGAGTTTCTCCAGCCCCTAGAAACACAAGGTCCCAGCTCTAGAGCTGCTAACGCCAGGGTAGTGGGTTCAATCCCGGGACCCCCTACGTAGAATGTATGCACAATGACTGTGTCTTTTCGTCCCATATATTATTATTATATTCAAGACTGTCTTTCCCCATCTAGCCACTTCGCCATCAGTCTCCCCCCTAACCTCTTGATGCTTGTTAGTCCCCAGTAGGCATCTAAAGAGGCTCACATATATCCCCAAACCAACCACCACGCCCCCTCTATGTTTCTACTAAGTTCCTTGGAATCTAAAAGACCCAACCCAGCCATCCATCCCACCACCCTCCCCTCCATCTCCCCTCCCGTAGGGGTCTCTTACCCTGAGGGCCTGGCTATAGGGCCCGATGTTGGCGGGAGCCCAGTGGGACAGGCTCTGGACATGAAGAGCCTCTCTGTGGTGAAAGGTAGCCTCCTGCTGGGCCTCCTGTGGCTCCGGGGGCCAGTCGTGGAGCAGACAGTCCATCTGGAGGAGCTGACCGGCAGGGAGAGGTGCCTGGACACACACCCTTGAGAGGTGGAGGGAGGGATAAAGATGAGGGGAGGACATGAATGAACAGAGCCTGATGATATGACCTGTATACTCATCAACTGTTTACTGACAGTGAAGGATTTAGTGAGGATATGTGATTGTCTCTGCTTTTTGGGTGAGGGGTCAGTCTAAGGGTGCTAAATAGTCTGTATGCTCTTCTCCTTATCATCATCTGCTCTGATCTAAGAACGCAGGAAAGGTGTGTGTAAATAACATTAATACGAGTAGGAGACAGGGAGGGGAAACCTCTCTAGACAATATAGAGGCAGCCTACTGGTCCATTATGGTACCTGGCAGGGGGGTTTGCGCCAAAGTGGGTGGTGTAGACTTTGTTGAGTGAAATGAAGTCCTCCATGTTCCTCACATACAGGTGAACCAGGACAATATGCTTCAGCTGCCAGCCTCTCCTCTCCAGCTCCGCTACACAGGACAAAGACACAGATTAAAGATACACACACAAATATTTGTCATTGTAGGGAGAACACAACCTGTTTAGGTTGCTAAATGATTGTGGTGATACTTGGGAATGCACATTGAGCTATGTTTACCTTGACATAGTTCTGAGAGTCATGTTTTTGTTTCATCCCATGCATTGTACACATCTCCCTTAAAAAGCACAGGGAAGGCAGGGGGCTTGAAGCAAGGCCTTTCTCCACCCTTATAATATGATTTGGCATCAAGTTTGTTTTCCTTTGCCGACGCTGGCATCTCAGAGTACTTCACACACTTCGCCCTCATACAAAGAGGTTCTCCATTAAATATTAACTCCTTTAATATGGTCTCTGCGCTCTGAAGGCTGTTCAGCCGCGTACCACGATTAAATATGCTTTTCATCTTTCTACCCCCCCCCCCCAATTCAGATGCACCATTAAAGTGTGCACTTTTAGAAAAAGTTCTGCAGGGCGAAAAAGAGCTAACCCACACAGCGTGCCTGTGTAAGTGTGTGAGAGTGAGTGTCTGTTTGAAGAGGAGCGGGGTGTGCTCCGCTCTGGGTTCATTTCAATTGTCTGTCCATTCCGTCCCTGTGATGGACAAAGCAGCTGACACGTGGGCCTCTTTAACACTTTGCCTCCCAAACTTAAAAAGAGCATTTGTGAATACAGAGCTGATCGCTCCCCTGCTTTTTGCTCAGGCCCAGCCTGCCGCATCTCTTCAAGTGCATTTTGCTAACACAACAAGGAGAAAGAAAGGTGTCCCGGGAACAAAGGAGTTTTCCCCCTTCATTTTCTCAATTGTCTGGTTTGAGGGTTAAACCTCGCAAAGGGGTTACAGAGCACTGTCCACCACTCCAATATCCCAAGCACCAACCACTCCACTACTCCACTATCCCAAGCACCAACCAATCCAATCCCAAGCACCAACCACTCCAATATCCCAAGCACCAACCAATCCAATATCCCAACCAGCACCAAACCACTCCACTATCCCAAGCACCAACCACTCCAATATCCCAAGCACCAACCACTCCAATATCCCAAGCACCAACCACTCCACTATCCCAAGCACCAACCACTCCAATATCCCAAGCACCAACCACTCCAATATCCCAAGCACCAACCACTCCACTATCCCAAGCACCAACCACTCCACTATCCCAAGCACCAACCACTCCAATATCCCAAGCACCAACCACTCCAATATCCCAAGCACCAACCACTCCAATATCCCAAGCACCAACCACTCCACTATCCCAAGCACCAACCACTCCACTATCCCAAGCACCAACCAATCCAATATCCCAAGCACCAACCACTCCAATATCCCAAGCACCAACCACTCCAATATCCCAAGCACCAACCACTCCAATATCCCAAGCACCAACCACTCCACTATCCCAAGCACCAACCACTCCAATATCCCAAGCACCAACCACTCCACTATCCCAAGCACCAACCACTCCACTATCCCAAGCACCAACCTCTCCAATATCCCAAGCACCAACCACTTAATACATTCTATATTCCTGATATCACCTCTAGTAAAAGCAGTCCCGAACCTTCTCTTCCCTCAATAGTTCTAAATGTTTATTTGATTGAAGCGAACATAGATTATTTAGGGTTAGGGCATTAGTCTGAGTTTGTGACTTATCACTAGAGTTCCTGAGAACCTAAATAATTTTCAAGTAGCCTTGGGAACTTTTTACAAGTCTGTTTTTTGAACTTGTGATGCACTAGTTTGCAGCATCAGAGTTACAAACTAGTTTGCAGTCAGTATACTTTCCCCCCTGTTTTTCTGTACTGATCTGCACCTTGTAGCAGAGTGAATGCTGTATTGGTCTGACTCTGGATCCCTGGGTCTGGGCTCTGAAGCCCGGTGATGCCTGAGATCCACTGGTAGCCCCTGGAGCTTTTAGGTGAGCAGGACGGGAAGTCTGGAGGGAGAGATATGTTTTGGAAGACATGAAGAGTATTTTTAACAGCAAAATCATATGTATACGACAGCTAAGTAATAGTTCATTCAGAATTATGGACAGTATGGACCGTAATAAAAAATGTCATTCCTAAACAGTCATAAATGTATGCTCTTAGAACGACAGCTCTTGTCAAGTGATCACTCAAAAGAGCTAGCATAATGACACTGGCCACATGACACAGAGCACGCACACGCACACACACGCACACACACGCACGCACACACGCGCCTCACCACGGCCCCGATGACAACTAAGGTCGCCATTTGATGTAAATTCTTCCTGGATGTCTTCAGCTTGATCAGCCTCCTCAGTCATCTTTTCAATGACACTCTGGCAAGGACAACTACCGAGGGGCAAAGCACTCGCCACCGGGCCCTGCAGTAAAACACCAGCAGGGAATACATCAAGCCAAACAGACACAGCCCCAAAATCACATAACTCCACACAACCAGCGCAAACAACCAAACAGAGCACAATTTGTTTTTTTCAATACGCCGCCACTACACAGGCTAGGCTATGGATGTCACTATGTTTCTGACGAGGGCCTAGCCACAAATAACTTCAAGGTGAATGAATATGAAACAACATGCTAACATATTCATGAATTACACCAAGCAGGGAGGGGCGGCAGGCGGATGGATTTTCTGATACTGTAAATTCAATCATGCCGGCTGTCACTCTTCTTGACTCCTAGCTTTGCTTTGACATGCTTTGGGTTTCACCACACTGGTGTTTTATTCATTTGTTTATTTACAACTTTGCCTCCATACCCTCTTCTTAAATAAAAAATAAAAAAACATTAGCATTCTCAACGGCGTACATATTACCTGCCAAATTCCACCAGGGCGTAAAACATTTAAATACATATTTCAAATGTTCTTAGCAACTAATCCCCCTCCCCTTCACCCCCACCTTCCTGCTGTCAGCTGCATTTGGCCATATGATAATCAAATTAATTATACTGCAGCCCCTCTCGGTTGCTGCCTACACAGGGAGGGAAAACTGAGGGGCAAATGATGGAGGGCCGTAATGTCCCCCCCCCATGTGTTGCCCACCGCCCGCCCCAGTGCCGTCTCCTCTAGTCCTCTAGTGCTGGTGTCAGGGCTGATCTGTCACCCTGATGGAAAGAGCTTTGGACTGCAGCATGAGGGCAGGTTCTCCTCTCCCCTGAGTCCCAGGCCCAGGGAATCTCCCTGCTCTTCCCTCAAACAGCGACCCGGGGGGGGGTTGTGGGGATGTGTGTGTGTGTGTGTGGGGGGGGGGTAGAAAATACATAGCTGTAGGTATGGAGGATGGAAGCTGGAGGGTCACCGGGGTTGAAGGGTATGATTTCTGTCCATAATAACACACACACAAACACACAAAAACCATACCCTAGAGCACTGGCCTGCTAGGGGCCGCTCCCACCCGTGTGACCCCTGTGATCCCCTGTGAACCCCCTGTGTACCCCCTCACACACAAACATACACACAGATTAATGCAGCTCGTACGGCTCCTCTCCTCTACGAGATACAACTCTCATCCTCTTTGTTCCAAGTTGGTTTTCTTTCGCTCACCATTCTTTCGTGGTTTTCTTTATTACAAATACAATGCATAGAGTAACTGACAAAGATGCTGTTGTTTACTAAGCTTGTGGCTTTTATTTCGTTTCCCGTCTTTCTCTTAGTCACTGGTTGTAGGCTCCAATCCGCTAAGATAATTAGTGGCGACCAGACCAGACCACTGTAATACTGTTCAACGGAGGGGCTGTTGCGTTACACACAACCTTATCTGACATCATAGTTAACTGTGTAGACCTAGGTTGACCAAATCTAAGGATACATACACTTCTTGGTCCTCTTCTACCCTACCAGACCAGAGGCAGCCAGAAGGAAACCAACGAGAACAACGTTGCAAGGTGAAAAGTGACATGAGTCGATCCAGTGTGTTGCATGGGTGCATACAGTCAATGTGCAGAAAGCCAGGGCATTATCCCTATGACTTTATCCCCCCACCTTTACTCACCTCTACCATTCCTTAACCAGCTACCGGAATCCTAAATACCTTCATTTGAGCAGACATGTTTATTAAGCCAGGCCTAGTTTCAGGCAGGAGTGAATATTGCAGATGTCAAAGTAGGCCATGTGGGGCCAGAGGAGAGAGCGGTGGAGAGATGGGAGGGAGACCCTCTAGAGGCTGATCTCTCCCCTGCCCCACAGTGCTTCCCATCCTTATCACGTATCAAAAAAGCAACTCTTAGGGACTGTTCGATTCTATTGATTTTGTTTATGAGTTACTTCTGTATCAATGGTGTGCAAGACAAATGTATTTATGTTGATATCCTTAATATTGTAAAGTAAAACATTGAATTGCATTTACATCTTCAACTGAAACGACTAAACGCCGACACAAAAACAGCCTAACTCTGCAAGAAGGAAGACTTACATTCACCTTGTCCTCTGTGTGCATCATGCTGAAGTGCAGGTAGCCAACTGGAGCAAAGGCATCTGCAGAGTGGATCACTGTCTCCATAGCATCACTGCAGAAAGAGGAAAAAAACTATTATTACTATATACTTTCTTGTCTGTACATTCATTTCAAGAAAGACAGAACTTTCAATGCTGGACTTACATAACAAGTCTCTTCTTGAACAGAGGACAATCGAGAGTAAATGTCTCGTACTCGCCCCCTTCTCCACAGACATGGACTCCATACTTCTCAGAAAGCTGTCCAACAAAAACATGTTCATAATCATTTCATTTTAAGATCCAGCCTAAAAGCCATCACTTTACTCTAAATCTAAATGTTTGAAACACTAGCCAAAACATCACTGTTGGCCATATATTGAGTCTTTAGATTAAACTCAATGCTGCTAAGAAAGCAGTAACAGTTTGAAAGCAGACCACTCTTTAGTGAGTTCATTCAAGGTGACATAAGTATATAACAAAGCCAGATCCAGCTTGGTGAGGCAATGCTCTGACCTGAGTTAGATAGGGCTCCATGTCAGCCAGAGATTTCCCCAAGTGTTTCTCAGGATCCAGCCCTGCACACACACACACACACACACACACACACCACACACACACACACACACACACACACACACACACACACACACACACACACACACACACACACACACACACACACACACACACACACACACACACACACACACACACACACACACACACACACACACACAGAGAGAGAGAGAGAGGAGGAGGCCTGATCAGGGACAGAGAACAGTGATTGAAGATGACAGGCGCTGATGCTTTACGGGCAGTCACACAGACACACACGTAAACCTCCACACTGGATCTATTTATTTGACTTTGCAAGTAGTGTACACAGATCTCTCCGGGTAAGGGTAACAGTTTTCAGTCTCAGCGGGGCGAAAAGAGAGAAGCACCCCTCATCTGGTTCCCTTTGATAACCTAAACTCTGAGAGAGGGAGAGAAAGGGAGAGAGAGGGAGAGAAAGGGAGAGAGAGGTCCTGTTTATTTGCCTTCCCACTCTCCTTCCTCTTACACGGTGCATGGAAGTGACTCACAGGCCCTCAGCTTTGTGTGGGGCAGCAGAGAGAAAAACAGGAGGAAGAGTGCTGTGTCTGTTCACCCAGCCAGTACCCACCAGTGCCACATTCCAAGAACCCCATTACCTCTTACTTCAGTCTCTTCGTCCTCATTTTACTTCAGATCAAAGCTTAGAGAACAAAAAGACCCCACATTTGAATGTCACTCAATTCTTAGAGGTCCCAACATTAGCCAGTAATAGCCACCATGGCTGTATTAATGGTGTAGCATGTCAATTAAGTTGCAGTACTTGTGCATTAAGGGCACTAACAGTATGTGTTCCACTCTACCTAAGTGTCTATGGTTTTATTCTCTGCGTGACACAAAATCCTGCGTCCACCTGTCAAACTTTTTATGACACCTGTTCCTGATGAAGCCTCCTTTCCGACCTTTAGCTCTTTGATGAGGAGGCTGATGAGGCCACACGATATCTCCTGAGAACAAACAACTCTGATCCTCAATTAAACAAACAATCTACTTATGGTATCAGCCCAGGTGACCCTACTTGCCCTACTTAACCTCAAACAGCCAATGAGACAGCATGTAACTCAACAGACACAACAAAGACAAACAGCCAATGAGACAGCATGTAACTCAACAGACACAACAGAGACAAACAGCCAATGAGACAGCATGTAACTCAGCAGACACAACAGAGACAAACAGCCAATGAGACAGCATGTAACTCAACAGACACGACAGAGACAAACAGCCAATGAGACAGCATGTAACTCAGCAGACACAACAAAGACAAACAGCCAATGAGACAGCATGTAACTCAGCAGACACAACAAAGACAAACAGCCAATGAGACAGCATGTAACTCAGCAGACACAACAGAGACAAACAGCCAATGAGACAGCATGTAACTCAGCAGACACGACAGAGACAAACAGCCAATGAGACAGCATGTAACTCAGCAGACACAACAGAGACAAACAGCCAATGAGACAGCATGTAACTCAACAGACACGACAGAGACAAACAGCCAATGAGACAGCATGTAACTCAGCAGACACAACAAAGACAAACAGCCAATGAGACAGCATGTAACTCAGCAGACACAACAAAGACAAACAGCCAATGAGACAGCATGTAACTCAGCAGACACAACAGAGACAAACAGCCAATGAGACAGCATGTAACTCAGCAGACACGACAGAGACAAACAGCCAATGAGACAGCATGTAACTCAGCAGACACAACAAAGACAAACAGCCAATGAGACAGCATGTAACTCAGCAGACACAACAGAGACAAACAGCCCATGAGACAGCATGTAACTCAGCAGACACAACAGAGACAAACAGCCAATGAGACCGCATGTAACTCAGCAGACACAACAGAGACAAACAGCTAAACATCAGACGGGAGTAAAGGTGAAACCAGGTGAACACCGTGACCAAGGAGGCTTCATATAAATGATCCTAATGTGGTTTCCTGTTCATGCTAGAGCCTCAGCCAATCCAATCTCGCTCGACCTATCTGATTCTATAGCCATGGAGACTACCATAGACAAGATTAGCAAGGCTATGTTCAGCTTCATGTGACTGAGAGGCTTATTGGTGGCTCACTTAGTTTCACCCATATCCAATGTCTTCTCAGTGTGGCTTTTCATACACAGTCTGACACATTAATTACCTACAGTATAACAAACTGATATGCTATTTTGACATAAGTGGCAACACAACAAACACCATAGTATTCTGTTCCGATATATTTGGTCATCAAAACCTCAAAACATTCATTATCCTATTCAAATGCATTTAATCCTGCTCATTTACAAGTTTCTATGCAATTAGAAGGCAAAAGTTCATCATAACATGAGAGACTATATTCTCCTGCTGTCCGGACAACCTCAAAAGGTCAAGGTTTCGATTCCACGGTAGCTCTGGGGAGGGGCATGCGGCATCCCAAAATGGGTTTCAAGTTAAGCCTCAACTAGGCCTCCCCAAGCTTCCAATGGTCTGGCGATGTGAAGGAGCGAGGGAAGACCAGGGGGGAGGGATGGAAGGAGAGAATGAGCCAGGCCCTTGTTCTCCACCCAGGGGAGCTGTGGCCTTAATTAGTATGAGAATATCTCATCTCGTCACCCTCTCATCTTAACCCCGCACAAAGGTAATAAGAGAAAAAGCATTAAAATTCAATCCCATTTAAATATCCTTTTTAATTAGTCATGCCTTTTAACAAATTTTAATGATTGGCTTCAAATTGCTGAGAGGATGTCGCTTTTTTAATGTCTTCATTAACTTTGCCTAGCCTTAAATAATATATGATACATGATTTGATATTTACAGGGAGGGAGGTGGCAAGCGCTTAGGGATGTGCGTGACAGGAATGCGTGATAATATACCATACAGTATATAACTATTCAGACTTGTGATGCCAATCTTCCAATGACATAAAAGTAGTTTCATCTTTATGAAATTCCCCCAGTGAAATGAATAATGGCAACAGAAATCTGTTTATCTTCTACTTCCTGAACCATAAGATACTGGACAAAACGTGTCACTCAGTGGCTACGTACTGTGAGCCCAGCCCACCACATTGTTACTGTTAGCTTCATCCAGCAATCTTAACACTGCACTCATTTACATGGTCTTCACATCCCCATCTCCTCTCAACCTGTTTTACAACCTGACCTAAACCCAATTACATAACCTCATTATGCCACATTAAACCCAAATAAGCCCACTAGAAGCTGCCATTTGTCTGCCGCCAGAGACAGGTTGGCCACACTTTGGAGAGAGGGATGCTTTCCTGGGAGACAAAAGGAATAGCTGGCCCTTAAAAGGCTTTTTATCCCGTATTATCCTATAAAACCGCAATTAAATTCAGTGAACTTTTCAAAGCAGAGGGTGGAGTAATGAGGAAACGCGTTTTAAGGGGTACAGTGTTCACAAAATTACTCTGCCGAAGCTTGAAATTAGTGTGGAAAAAGAGCGGTTTTGCCCTATTTGAACAATGACGTCAGTAATATACTCAAGACTATCATAGTGACATGTAAAACTTTGCAAATGCTGTATAAAAATGTGTGTTCTGTAAATGTATTGATGGTTATGCTGTACACAAAAAATAGTATGGAAAGGACACTATCATATCCATTACTACCTGCTTATTACTACTACAACAAAAACATTTGAAATGATGCATAATTTACTGATCTTAGAAACAAAATGTTTGAAAAAAGGCAGTGTTAACAGAAAGGGGGTTCTCACTCTTTACTGAACTCTGCTTGTGGGTCTCTCTTAGACCTACAGTGGGGCAAAAAAGTATTTAGTCAGCCACCAATTTTGCAAGTTCTCCCACTTAAAAAAATGAGAGAGGCCTGTAATTTTCATCATTGGTACACTTCAACTATGACGGACAAAATTAGAAGAAAAGAAATCCAGAAAATCACATTGTAGGATTTTTAATGAATTTATTTGCAAATTATGGTGGAAAATAAGTATTTGGTCAATAACAGAAGTTTATCTCAATACTTTGTTATATACCCTTTGTTGGCAATGACAGAGGTCAAACGTTTTCTGTAAGTCTTCACAAGGTTTTCACACACTGTTGCTGGTATTTTGGCCCATTCCTCCATGCAGATCTCCTCTAGAGCAGTGATGTTTTGGGGCTGTTGCTGGGCAACACGTACTTTCAACTCCCTCCAAAGATTTTCTATGGGGTTGAGATCTAGAGACTGGCTAGGCTACTCCAGGACCTTGAAATGCTTCTTACGAAGCCACTCCTTCGTTGCCCGGGCGGTGTGTTTGGGATCATTGTCATGCTGAAAGACCCAGCCACGTTCCATCTTCAAAGCCCTTGCTGATGGAAGGAGGTTTTCACTCAAAATCTCACGATACATGGCCCCATTCATTCTTTCCTTTACACGGATCAGTCGTCCTGGTCCCTTTGCAGAAAAACAGCCCCAAAGCATGATGTTTCCACCCCATGCTTCACAGTAGGTATGGTGTTCTTTGGATGCAACTCAGCATCCTTTGTCCTCCAAACACGACGAGTTGAGGTTTTACCAAAAAGTTATATTTTCGTTTCATCTGACCATATGACATTCTCCCAATCTTCTTCTGGATCATCCAAATGCTCTCTAGCAAACTTCCGACGGGCCTGGACATGTACTGACTTAAGCAGGGGAACACGTCTGGCACTGCAGGAATTGAGTTCCTGGCGGCGTAGTGTGTTACTGATGGTAGGCTTTGTTACTTTGGTCCCAGCTCTCTGCAGGTCATTCACTAGGTCCCCCCGTGTGATTCTGGGATTTTTGCTCACCGTTCTTGTGATCATTTTGACTCCACGGGGTGAGATCTTGCGTGGAGCCCCAGATCGAGTGAGATAATCAGTGGTCTTGTATGTCTTCCATTTCCTAATAATTGCTCCCACAGTTAATGTCTTCAAACCAAGCTGCTTACCTATTGCAGATTCAGTCTTCCCAGCCTGGTGCAGGTCTACAATTTTGTTTCTGGTGTCCATTGACAGCTCTTTGGTCTTGGCCATAGTGGAGTTTGAAGTGTGACTGTTTGAGGTTGTGGACAGGTGTCTTTTATACTGATAACAAGTTCAAACAGGTGCCATTAATAAAGGTAACGAGTGGAGGACAGAGGAGCCTCTTAAAGAAGAAGTTACAGGTCTGTGAGAGCCAGAAATCTTGCTTGTTTGTAGGTGACCAAATACTTATTTTCCACCATAATTTGCAAATAAATTCATTAAAAATCCTACAATGTGATTTTCTGGAATTTTTTTTCTCATTTTGTCTGTCATAGTTGAAGTGTACCTATGATGAAAATTACAGGCCTCTCTCATATTTTTAAGTGGGAGAACTTACACAATTGGTGGCTGACTAAATACTTTTTTGCCCCACTGTATATAGTCAGAGCCAATTATTTCAACAGCAAAACCTTGTGTATACTTTTTACCCACTGGCAAAAGCATAAGCACCCTTCATCAAATGATTCATGTAAACCTCCAGCATGAGTTACCTTCTTAATTTAAACTAGTTGTGTTCTCCTGCTCACTGTCCTTGGCAGTGCTACATTGCACCTAATGCCAAATTAAAACCTGGGAGAGAGATTCTAGATACGGCCAATGCCAGAGCCGAATATCGCAGCCGTCTTAGGATCTGGCATGTCTGCCGACTGACAGCTTGGCTTTAATCCCTGCCTTCAGAGAGAAAAGGGAGAGAAAATTGGATTCAGGATGTGAAACATTTTAGCTTTTAAATGCATGAAATAAGCATCTCCCGCTAGAAGGTGAGCCGCGTCAAGCCGTTGAACAATGCTCTCAAAGACCTTAGTGAAAACAATAGCTGTTCAGTATCACCTCATCTTACAGGGGAGAGAGAAAGGGAAAGGAAGGGAGGAGAGAGGGAGGGATGCTGCCACAAACAAAAGATGATAAGATTGAGGTTATATGTGAAATGCGTCCAAGCTTTTATCTGAAATGCAATGTCTCTGAGAGGAATAAGAGGCAGGGTGAATAGAGTAGCACCCACCTCAAAGATGGAATCTGCTATATCCAACACATTTAAATGAAAAGATATTGTGGGCAATTAAAACCTTATCCAATGTATATTGCAAGGTTTACACAGATGTTGTCCCTGACTTTTAGGAAAAGACACTAACTGACAATAAAGAGGAGGTATCAATGATATAGAATGGAATTCCACCTTTCCTTTTGCATTGTTTGACTCCAATAGGTGCCATTGACTCTTGATGTATCCATTCTAGCAGCAAAATGGACTATTTACATTGACTCCCCCCATTTGTTTTGTACACTGCTGCTACAAGCTATTTATTATCTATGCATAGTCACTTCACCCCTACCTACATGTACAAATGACCTCAACTAACCTGTACCCCCGCACACTGACTCTGTACCGGTGCCTCCTGTGTATAGCCTCATTATTGTTATGTTGTGTTACTTTTGATAATTTTTTTACTTTAGTTTATTTGGTAAATATTTTCTTAACTCTTCATGAACTGCTCTGTTGGTTAAGGGCTTGTAAGTTAGCATTTCACGGTAAGGTCTAAACCTGTTGTATTCGGCGCATGTGACAAATAAAGTTTGATTTGATTTTATATCAAATACTGCTGTTTCAGTTCATTGTGGCATGCTGGGCCAAAACAGTTGATCATTGAACCTTCCACTAAACTCATAACATTGTTGAGAGATTTATATGACTGAACTGGCCCCACAAGGTCAGGTCAGATGAGCCAATAGACAGGTAAAAAAAAGGAGTCTTGTTACTTGGCATGTCAAGCCTAAATGACTAATCCTCCACGTCCTTTTGTCTTTCTGTTGTTAGCAACTTTCCATCCCAACGTGATGGAGGAAAGGAGGGGTGGGTGGGGGTCTGTGACCTGAGTCAAGGTTAAACGGTGCATTCTGAGGCTGACGGCTTAGGGTTTACTGTCACTGTGTTAAAGTTGCTTTAATTGTTTTCATCACAATGCTTTACTGCCAGTGGTACATCAAATGTCAACAGCAAATTATAGCACTGCTTGCTTTTCAAATTATAGCACTGCTTGCTTTTCAAATTATAGCACTGCTTGCTTTTCAAATTATAGCACTGCTTGCTTTTCAAATTATAGCACTGCTTGCTTTTCAAATTATAGCACTGCTTGCTTTTCAAATTATAGCACTGCTTGCTTTTCAAATTATAGCACTGCTTGCTTTTCAAGGCTAATTTGGTCCCGGCCATTGAAAGGACAATGGAAGCTGACTTGACTTTCAGAAGAAAACATATCTATTCCTCTGCCTTCAAAGAAGTTTGGTGTTTTTGACAGTAGACAAGACAACATCGCATTTCAAATAGACAATTGTCAACCAACCATTAGGTCTTCTGAAATAACTAAATTAGCCTACGGTTTTAAACTGGAGCTACAGTATGGTCTTCAGTGAATGCAAATCGGTCCATGTTTAATTTTCTCATAACACAAAGGAAGGCCGAGCGCAAAGGGTAGCGCTCAGCTCACAATGTGATAAAAGGTTTCCGACGGAGAAACGCTGATTTAAAAAATGGCAATTATCGCTAAAGCTGCAGAGCAATTAGCTGCTGCAGAGAATGCTGAACCTGCATGTGCACCCACACACACCAACACTAATCAATCAGTTAACTAATTACATTAATATTTAATAGTGGCATTTGGAATGGCCAATTATCACTTGCAAAGAAGAGAGCGGTTGTGCTGTATGTGAAAACATAGAGGACCCTGCTCAGGTCAAACTTCATGATCATCCAATACACATTCACAGAATCTTTTTATTTGGCTTTACAATATTCTGCTGTGCTCAATATCTTAAGACATGCAATAGCCTTCACTACATAGGATATCAGGAGACAGAAATCTGACAATAATCTTTTTCTGTCTGTTCTTACTCTCTTTTCTCTCCAACTGTGGATTAAAGTAACGTCAGTATGAAAATAAGCGCTTCCTGAGAATTCATTTACAGGATCATCCAGTTTTTGGACAGCTGTCTTTTGACAATAGGGATTTGTCAACTTCAAAATCTCTACCCTTCCCCCCAAAAAAGCAAAAGCAGTAGGAAATGCGGTTTACCGTACATTTTTCACTTGTCTCTCTAAGTAGGCAATGAAGGAATATTACACTGAAACTACCACCCAGTATCTATCCCTACTCCCCCCCCCGCCCCCAAAGAAAAACATATCTTGCAGACAGTGCCAGATGAACCAAAAGCATCTCTAACATCGCAGCATTCTCTGTCATTTCAGATGTGGCTTTGACCTTTAACCCTGAGAGAGCTGTTATTATCTCTTCCTGAGGTCTGCGGAGGCAAATCCCCCTCGCCCCCTACCTCATCCCCTCAGGTACACCCATCTGTCACCCAATACCCCCCCCCAAACAGCACACCTCGCTGCTCAGACCTGCTTCGAACCAAAGCTGCAATTATTTGAGTGGTGCCTTAAAAGGGCCTGAGGCGCTCACGGCCCCATTAAATTCTCTCATTTCTAATTACCCCTGCCTCGGGACAGGTGAGGAGTCAGGGACCACGATAACATCTTCCTCTTCTACCTGTAACCAAAACACTAAATACACACAAACAAACACACACTCACAAAATGAATGTGTGGAATTTTCTTTTAGAGGAGTAGCCTATGTGTTAACAGAAGGGGTTGAAAGCTTGGCGGTACGGTGGCCTGGTCACTGGGGGACTTAAGCTTTTAAGGTGAGGTGTTTTCTCTGGCTGTGAATGACTTTGGGCGGTAATTTGAAGGGACTAGCGATGCTGGGGCGATAGCAGAGAGCCGCAGCATACAGCAGAGCAGCATTCCTGGGCCAGACACAAAGAGGCTTTGTCTCGGCGACCAAATGAAGATGACGTTGTTTTTAAGAAGCCCTGCATTAGCATAATTACTATCCCCTCTAACATTCTCCAGGTTCAGTGCGTTCAAACGGGGCGGAAGAAAGGACAGTGTGATCATTGACATCAAAGGGAGAAGAAGTAGCCCAAGTGGAATACACAAGTCAAAAGCAGGTGTTAGTTAAAGCTAGAGAAAGGGACTTCACTTGGAGAACATCATGATAACGTGTCTACTTTACAGAGATGCTAGAACACAATGATTTTCCAGTAAAATTAGAACAGGCTCCGAATTGGATTCTTGCAATTATCTCTCTCTTTTAAAAAAAAAGTGAAAGATTCAAGTTTGAACAGGGGAAAAGACGAATAACACTTCAAACTTTTAAAAGAAAAAGAGAAATAGTCATAGATACGAAGACTAATGATGCAGGTAAATGAGGAACGACATTCCAACAGTGACCATTTCAATGGTGTTGAGAGACATCTAGAAACCTGAACATGTCACAACGTTCAGTTCACTAGGTCGTCAGTCTAGCTGGCACCCCTTTCAACTGATTGCCCCTGAAGGCGACAACAAGCACTTAAGAGCATGTAAACAGTGTCTCCATAATGATCTATCACCCAGAGTTGTTTCAAAGTCAAAAAAATAACCATTTGCCACATAATTATAATTTATCACTTTCACTATCAAAGGGATCCAACTCAACTGTCAAGTCGATACAGGTAGCACACTGAAGAGAAAGAAAAAACACTTTTTTCTCCTCTTATTCTGCAAGCCAATCCTTCTGTCCCCCAGGCTCAACACTGGCCAAGAAGACAAACCTAGGTGACGATACTTTAACCTTCTCCAATTGTGCCGGAGCTTAAATTAGATATATACTAGATTCGAATCTACTCTTCACGGCCCATAAGTTCTGAGGTAAGCAAAAGTTGTGAGGTAAGCAACACTGGCCTCCCACCACAATAGGGACGCCTGCGCGGTGTTATTGACAGGTTTCATTAATGCGCTGTGCAATCACCTGTACAGTTGCTCAACCGCCAAGACCCCCCCCCCCCCCGTCACTCCTCCTCCCTTCTGATTCTTATCTTTCTATTCATAATCTTTTCCACTCTGCTGCACTTGCCCCCTGGCACAAGTCTCAACATTGCTGCTAAAAACCACAGATTGATGATTCGGAACATTGCACATTACCCTCTCTTTCTCTCTTTGGTAACACAAACCCTCCACCTCCCGTTCCCTCCCCGCTCTCAATCTCAAACTCTCCTCACTCCCCTCTAACAAACTCTCCTACTTAACCTGTACCTTTTGGACTGAGAAAAGAGCGAGCACTAAGCCGGCAATGAGAGAAGGGCGGTGTTGGACTGCTCACCCGCTGCCCTGATCAAAGAGAGCGAAAGAGAGAGAACGAGAAGAAGGAGAGAGACACACCGAAGGCGGCCACTTTGATGAGGAGGGCGTGGAGGTCACATGATATCATCTCGGAGAGCAGGGTTGCCTGGTCACGGCGCCACAGGTAGGCCAGGGGCTGCAGACCCAGTCGCACACACCTGGGAGAACAGGTGAGGGAGGGAGGGAGGGAGGGTGTGGGTCAGAATGAAAAATGACCAGGATCACAACACCTTCAAAGTGCGTCGGGCACTTTCACTAGTTTTGTGGGCAGGCTGCCACACCAAGGCTCAGATGGAACACACTCGGAGCCGTCTCTGGTGCTAGTGGCTTTGTTCAACACATTCAGCAGAAAAGGGGGGAATTAAAGAGGGGTAATTATCTTAAAATGGCACCTCCTTTACACTATAACTGTCTGTGTCACACTCACGCACACACACACGCACATACACTTGCATACACAACACACTCACATAGGCTGTGTGCCGGTAACTGGAGCCGAAACTCTTGGGCGTACATGTCTTTGTCTCAGAGAACGCCTGGCGGTGTGTGAGTGTGTATGTGAGGGAACGAGTGTGTGCGAGTGGCTGAAACAATACATGACTGACAGCAGGATTTGTTCATAAGCTGAGAGCTCTGTGGTTGTGTTGGGAACACAAGATGAGAGAGGCTTGTGCTGGAATGTACCTTACCACAGTGACAGAGAGAGGGAGAGCGAGAGAGAGGCCCATTCTAGGCCTCTCCCAAAGGTACTATCATAGAAACCCTTTCACCTGTATCCAATGTCCTACTGTATAGTCCATTCTGATGTCGTGTATAACAATACATTGTTTCCCATTACGTAAGCAAGCCATTGGCCATTCTGGTAATACAACTGTACCATAAAAATACAGCTAGACTGAACATCATGGAGTAAACATATGTACATCATCTTTGTTTGGAATACAGTGTCTCTCGGGCATGTAGTTGTGTGTGTGTGTGTGTTTGTGTGTGTACACACTTGTTCTACTTACACATTCTCCACTCGTACTCTTTGGTAGTCTGAAAGAATGGCCCCTACAGACACCGCCTCGACATCCTCCTTTTCCTGTGAAGAGAAGAGAGGGAAGGAGGAGGAAAATCTTCCTTTTAGGAAACGCTATATACTTTAAACTCTCACATCACAACGGTTTCCTGTTCCGTCATATGAGTGTTTATTTCAACAAGTCACAGAGTGATGATGATGTCTGCTGATGATCTAATTGAGCCAAAAGGTCACATAACCATCTAAATATCACTTGAAGAACAAAAAGAGAGGACACCATGAGAGAACGATGTCTACGCATGCACACACACACACACGCACACGCACACGCACACGCACACACACACACACACACACGCACACGCACACGCACACGCACACGCACACGCACAGACACACACACACACAGAAAACAGTGTTCTTTCCCTCCATCAGATAGGTGGGGATGTTTACATGATGGTCATATCAAGGCTTTCCTGGCCCTGCACACATCCCCTAGTGAGGGGGGGTGAACTCCTCGTCCTGTCTGGGCCTGGCTGTCTGGGCTTGGCTGTCTGGGCCTGGCTGTCTGGGCCTGGCTGTCTGGGCCTGGCTGTCTGGGCCTGGCTGTCTGGGCCTGGCTGTCTGGGCCTGGCTGTCTGGGCCTGGCTGGAGCCGGAGCATCAGAACAACAACACTAACACTGGAGCAGCAGAGCCACTCTGCTTCTTATCAGTAACTTTGTGTGAACTGGACATGGAACTGTCCGACCACACTGCAAGGTCAGAGACCTTTACATAGGGCAGAACTGAGCACGCACTCACACACACTCTTCAGTGAGACCCCATCACATCAGACAGAACTGACCCAGTTAAGTATTAAGCTAGTCAGTTTGCAAAAGGACTCACTGTGCTACTGAGTGAGTCAGGGAGACCAGTCTGGAAAACAAAAGTTAGTAGTTAGGGAGTGTCCTCCAGACATGTTGTCCTCCAGACATGTTGTCCTCCAGACATGTTGTACTCCAGACAACCCTCAATGACTGTCACTGCAAACAGAGCTGCCTCCTAATATCCCACCACAGACCACACATCTACCAACACCAAGCTCCAAAACACAGCATCACCTCGTTGACTTATTCTATGAAATACATACATCATATTGGACTAATGTGTCTGTCACACTGCCAAATATGAATCAGATACTTTTTCACATCACATTCATCTTGGGAGATCGCCACACACACAGACTCTGGAGGGAGGCTGTACTGGCCTCCCCACCCACCCACACAGCCCAGCGACATATTCAATCTCAAGCACTGGCCTCCCCACCCACACAGCCCAGTGACATATTCAATCTCAAGCACTGGCCTCCCCAACCACCCACCCACCCACTCACACAGCCCAGCGACATATTCAATCTCAAGCACTGGCCTCCCCACCCACACAGCCCAGTGACATATTCAATCTCAAGCACTGGCCTCCCCAACCACCCACCCACCCACTCACACAGCCCAGCGACATATTCAATTTCAAACACTGACCTCACCACCACCCACCCACCCACCCACCCACCCACCCACCCACCCACACAGCAACATTTTCAATCTCAAGCACTGACCTCCCCATCCACCCACACAGCCCAGCGACATATTCAATCTCAAGCACTGGCCTCCCCACCCACCTACTCACCCACCCACCCACCCACACAGCCCAGCGACGTATTCAATCTCAAGCACTGGCCTCCCCACCCACCTACTCACCCACCCACCCACCCACTCACCCACCCACCCACCCACCCACACAGCCCAGCGACGTATTCAATCTCAAGCACTGGCCTCCCCACCCACCCACCCACCAACCCACCCACACACACACAGCCCAGTGACGTATTCAATCTCAAGCACTGGCCTCCCCACCCACCCATCCACCCACTCACCCCACACACACAGCCCAGTGACGTATTCAATCTCAAGCACTGGCCTCCCCACCCACCCATCCACCCACTCACCCACCCACCCACACACACACACAGCCCAGTGACGTATTCAATCTCAAGCACTGGCCTCCCCACCACCCATCCACCCACACACCCACCCACCCACCCACACACCCACCCACCCACCACACACAGCCCAGTGACGTATTCAATCTCAAGCACTGGCCTCCCCCACCACCCATCCCCCCACCCACCCACCCACACACCCACCCACCCACCCACCACACACAGCCCAGTGACGTATTCAATCTCAAGCACTGGCCTCCCCACCACCCATCCACCCACACACCCATCCACCCACACACCCACCCACCCACCACACACAGCCCAGTGACGTATTCAATCTCAAGCACTGGCCTCCCCACCACCCATCCACCCACCCACCCACACCACCCACCCACCCACCCACCCACCACACACAGCCCAGTGACGTATTCAATCTCAAGCACTGGCCTCCCCACCACCCACCCATCCACCCACACACCCACCCACCCACACACCCACCCACCCACCACACACAGCCCAGTGACGTATTCAATCTCAAGCACTGGCCTCCCCACCACCCATCCACCCACACACCCATCCACCCACACACCCACCCACCCACCACACACAGCCCAGTGACGTATTCAATCTCAAGCACTGGCCTCCCCACCACCCATCCACCCACACACCCACCCACACACCCCCACCCACCACACACAGCCCAGTGACGTATTCAATCTCAAGCACTGGCCTCCCCACCACCCACCCATCCACCCACACACCCACCCACCCACACACCCATCCACCCACCACACACAGCCCAGTGACGTATTCAATCTCAAGCACTGGCCTCCCCACCCACCCATCCACCCACAGCCCAGAGATGTATTCAATCTCAAGCTCATGAAATCAATCCAGACTGGCACAGAGCACACACACAGACTCACACACACACACCCCGCAGCTTCATTAGTGCATTACATGGCCTGTAATTAGAATGAGGGGCCGGCCTCGGCAGCGGCGCGGTGGAGGGATGCACAAGTTGCCAGTAAATTACCTTGTAGCCATTATCAATTTCCCAGGCTACTGGTCCTTAAGATAACCCCCCCTTCTCCCTGTGGTCCTTCCTGCAATTTCTCTCTGCCTGATAAACATGCTGATTAAAGCGAGCGGCGTGTAAACCTTTGATACTTTTTAAAATGAAATCCATGCCCTGCCTTGGGCCTGACGCTGCTCTGCTCAGCTGCCGCACTGCACAGAGCTCCACACAGATGTGTCAGCTAATCAGATAAATAATATACTGTCTGTGTGTGTTGGGACAGAGATACACACACACACACAGCAGTCCCTGGGCAGAACGAGGGGACAAGGAGGGAGAGGTGCACACATAAACACACACAGGCAAACAGACAGGCTAGGGTAGTACAGGGACAGGCTAGGGTAGTACAGGGATAAGCTAGGGTAGTACAGGGACAGGCTAGGGTAGTACAGGGACAGGCCAGGGTAGTACAGGGATAGGCTAGGGTAGTACAGGGATAGGCTAGGGTAGTACAGGGATAGGCTAGAGTAGTACAGGGATAGGCAAGGGTAGTACAGGGATAGGCTAGGGTAGTACAGTGATAGGCTAGAGTAGTACAGGGATAGGCTAGGGTAGTACAGGGATAGGCTAGGGTAGTACAGGGATAGGCTAGGGTAGTACAGGGATAGGCTAGGGTAGGGGGATAGGCTAGGGTAGTACAGGGATAGGCTAGGGTAGTACAGGCTAGGGGGATAGGCTAGGGGGTAGTACAGGGATAGGCTAGGGTAGTACAGGGATAGGCTAGTACAGGGTAGGCAGGGATAGGATATAGGGTAGTACAGGGATAGGCTAGAGTAGTACAGGGATAGGGGATAGGGGCTAGGGTAGTACAGGGATAGGCTAGGGTAGTACAGGGATAGGCTAGGGTAGTACAGGGATAGGCTAGGGTAGTACAGGGATAGGCTAGGGTAGTACAGGGATAGGCTAGGGTAGTACAGGGATAGGGTAGTACAGGGATAGGCTAGAGTAGTACAGGGATAGGCTAGGGTAGTACAGGGATAGGCTAGGGTAGTACAGGGATAGGGTAGTACAGGGATAGGCTAGAGTAGTACAGGGATAGGCTAGGGTAGTACAGGGATAGGCTAGGTAGTAGGGTACAGGGATAGGGATAGGCTAGGGTAGTACAGGGAGGGATAGGCTAGGGTAGTACAGGGATAGGCTAGAGTAGTACAGGGATAGGCTAGGGTAGTACAGGGATAGGCTAGGGTAGTACAGGGATAGGCTAGAGTAGTACAGGGATAGGCTAGGGTAGTACAGGGATAGGCTAGGGTAGTACAGGGATAGGCTAGGGTAGTACAGGGATAGGCTAGGGTAGTACAGGGGGTAGTACAGGGATAGGCTAGGGTAGTACAGGGATAGGCTAGGGTAGTACAGGGATAGGCTAGGGTAGTACAGGGATAGGCTAGGTAGTACAGGGATAGGCTAGGGTAGTACAGGGATAGGCTAGGGTAGTACAGGGATAGGCTAGGGTAGTACAGGGATAGGCTAGGGGTACAGGGATAGGGTAGTACAGGGATAGGCTAGGGTAGTACAGGGATAGGCTAGAGGGTAGTACAGGGATAGGCAGGGATAGGGGTAGTACAGGGATAGGCTAGGGGGTAGTACAGTGATAGGCTAGAGTAGTACAGGGATAGGCTAGGGTAGTACAGGGATAGGCTAGGGTAGTACAGGGATAGGCTAGGGTAGTACAGGGATAGGCTAGAGTAGTACAGGGATAGGCAAGGGTAGTACAGGGATAGGCTAGGGTAGTACAGTGATAGGCTAGAGTAGTACAGGGATAGGCTAGGGTAGTACAGGGATAGGCTAGGGTAGTACAGGGATAGGCTAGGGTAGTACAGGGATAGGCTAGGGTAGTACAGGGATAGGCTAGGGTAGTACAGGGATAGGGTAGTACAGGGATAGGCTAGGGTAGTACAGGGATAGGCTAGGGTAGTACAGGGATAGGGTAGTACAGGGATAGGCTAGGGTAGTACAGGGATAGGGTAGGGTAGTACAGGGATAGGGTAGTACAGGGATAGGGTAGTACAGGGATAGGCTAGGGTAGTACAGGGATAGGGTAGGGTACGTGTGTGATGGATTCTTTACTGCCTACTGAGTGTCATTGCACTGTGAAATGGGCCCAAACACATACAGTACAGCAAGTCACTATAGTCAGTGTAAAATGTAATGTAGAATACAACTCAATCTCTGGAAATTCAGAGTTCTGTGACAATAATTACTCCAGACTGATAACATTGCAGCACTGCACAGAGCCAAGAGGCTGGAGGCACTGTCCTATTACTCTACGTAGGCTGCAGGGCTGTTTTCTAATGACATGATAACCTTTTCCTCAAAAACATGTCAGTTCCTGAAGAGACAAACGAAGCTTGGGAGAGAGAGAGAAAGATGGAACGAGAGAAAGAGAGAGAGAGAAAGAGGGAGAATAGAGAAAGAGTGTGTAGAGAACAGGCCAGTCTCCGAGGGGTGTCTAACTGTTGACAATGTGATTGGGTCATTGAGCTGTAAACTTGGCAGGGCCTGATTAAACAACACAGTATAATGCCTCTCCTTTCCCCTCTGTCCTTCAGGGAGCCAGAGGCAGACATAACATTAAAAGTGGGCCCTCTGAGGCCTGAATCATCAAGAAACAATGAAGTGGGCTTTCTTTTAACCCAATGGCTCGTAGCTTCGTCACAGATATAATTATCACAAAAAGGCAATAATAGCCACTTTAGCAATCCATTCTGGACATTGAGAAGAGCAAACTCTCACACCCCCATTTTTTAAATGTAGACTCTCCGGCTCTTAACTCTAGACCGTATGCAAAAAATAACTTTACTTAAAGCTCTGGAGAGAGTTATTTTTGGATGACGTTTTGCTTTTGCCGCCATTATAGCCATCTTCGAGACTGCCAGGAATAAGAGGGGGCTAGCGCTGCGCTGGACAAACTGAACCACTTGGATTGAGAAAATTCTACACATTCTTTCTCATCCGCTGTGGGAAAGCAAAGCAGGCAGAGGGAATAATTGCGAGGCGGGTGTGAATACATACAACTACAGAGACGGATACTGCAGAAGTGTTCCATGTATTCATGACACTAAAACAACACAAACTCTGATTTCATGCTGCTTGACATATTTAACTAAATATTTCATACTTGGATAATACCTGAAAAAGAGTGAGATGGATCATGAACTATATGTTAAAAACTTGAAGTGGTATTTGGCTGAAGGATGTTTGGATTGTGTTACCCATTGGGACTGTGGGTAGAATATACGATAAAGGTACTATAAATTACAGCACATATTTTCCCAGAAAGATATCCTACTATTGGAATTATAACGCAATAAACCTATTGTGACTGTCAAAACGTATAGCAATACAATTAATACACACTCAGTTCAAATGAGTTATTGGACATTAGACTTTGCTATGGGTATTCTGCTTATTCCGAAAATCTAGCTATAACGACACCATGTCATTGCTACCTCAGACCATTCCCACAATGCTCTCTGTTCCTCCTCCATGACTGTTGGTGTGGAAGGACCCCAAGGACCCCCACCAGGGGCAGACTAAACAAAAGCCTGTCCAGTCTAGCTGTAGTCGTCAAGAAACTGAAGGCATTTCATTAGAGGATATATGGCTTGGATCACAGGCACATTCAGGCCCACAGCCATGTCCATCAGGGTACTAGGCCCCACACAGTCATTAACTTCTGTTACTAATTGTCAAATTCATTAAAAGGAAACCTCCCCCCAAACATTCCCCATGAAAATGGATGGACTGGGCTGAATTATAAACGGCTCAGAAGACTAAGGCTGCCAGACATGCTTCACCCAAAAAAGTGATACACTAATTAAACTCTATTTGAAGGCAGCGTGTGTGATATACATTGTAATTATATATATATATATATACATACGTTGGACCATCCGAGTGTAATTCAATTGTATTCATAGGCATAGCTAGGCCTATAGTCTAAGAGCAGATACAGAGACAAGCCTATCACGTAGCACGTTGTTGATCTACTCCTTCTACTAAATGCTCGATGGGTCAACACTTCTCCTGAATTCTTATTCATCAAGTTTTGCATCAATATTAACAGACCAACTTTTATCCCAAATTCTGTCTGTAGTGTCTTGAGTGGAACAGTGCTGCAAAACTAATTTCCCCCGGGTATAATAAGGTTTGCTACGACCACTACTGCTACTAAGAATCAATGACACAAATACAATTCTATATAAATGCAAGGGACAAAATGCACAAGCAAAGTCTGGAACTTGATTGAAACTACGTAGCATTAGCCCTTACAAAGTGAAACCTGATTCTGTAAGAGCGGTATCCTACTGAACATCAAACAGACCATCCATTTCCATTTGAGATTTTAAACAGGGTACTTTATGTTATCCATCATATCACTCCATCCGGATTCATATTTAATAGGCCAAAGTAATTCATAGAAAACAGGGCAATTAGGAAGCTATAAAATATTAAACATTCACAGATTCATTAAGTACATCAGAACGCTCATTAAATGATTGTGTAGATGGTCAAAACGAAGTCTTAATGACATTCTCAAGACTCCAGAGAGATTTTTTTTCTAAATTAGGCCTAATCCAAAAAGGGCCTGTGTCCTCCGATTCAGACTATTAGCCATTAACCATAGTAACTATCATAAAATCACTCGATATCTGCTATTCAATAAAGCAAGTTCGCCTTTGCACTGAACGATTAGCTAAAAACAGTTATTACTGTAATACCCTACAGAAGCAGTTATTTACACAGTCAGTCTTTTCTCCAGGCTCACGGTGTTTATGTGCCTTCTTGCACGTCAGTGTTACTGCCCCAGCCTCATAGCACGACTAGGCAGGAAGACGACCTGATCAATTAATTAAAGTGCCTTGAATGACAGTTTGCTCAGGGGCACATAGTACGTGCACCATCACGTGCCCCGGCGTGTCCTTGTTGTCATACGGACCCCCCCCCCCCCCCAATAGTTCCATCAGTGAGTGACTGGACACAACATGGTTTTAATGGCCCAGGCTCCATTATATCAGCTCCGCTCTGGGCCTGTTCTAATGAAATGGGATTGTTCTCCCGTGCTCCGCTACACGCGGGTAACACAGGGGGCCCCTGTTCTGCTATGACGATGTGTGCTGCGCTGGAGGTCTGGGTGTAAAAGCGTAGGGTTCAAGCAATTTGTGCTTAATCAAATTTGGGACAACCCTCCAGGGGCCTTGTTAGGGGTGTGACCAGACACCTCTGTAGTCATGGATGTGACAGTCACAGGAGCCTTACAGTGGGATGGAGGAAATTGCTATGCTGTTTATTTGCGTTGTCAGCATCATTACCATTCCCTCCCTACACAACACAACCCCAGCTAGGCTAGCTAGGTGACCCATCTACAGCGCTCTCTGGGTTGTGATGGCGGTGAGGAGAAACGGCAGTTTGGGTTCAAGTGTAAAGCAGTGGGCTGTAACAGGGTAGGTCAGATGGTTCAGGACAGGGCCAGAAACGACTGTATTCTATTCTCATTTTTGCGCCATCTCTATGCAGTCACAGGGCCCTACAAACCAAGCACACTGACGCTCCTACACACTGGAACTGACCCTGTGTTTCCTATTTTTATTTCACCTTTACTTAACCAGGAAGGCTAGTTGAGAACAAGTTCTCATTTACAACTGCGACCTGGCCAAGATAAAGCAAAGCAGTGCGACACAAACAACAGCACAGTTACACATGGAATAAAAAAAAACATACAGTCAATAACACAATCGGGAAAAAAGTATATATACAGTGTGTGCAAATGAGGTAAGATAAGGGAGAAAAGGCAATAAATAGGTCATAGTGGTGAAATAATGACAATTTAGCAATTAAACACTGGAGTGATATATGTGTAGAAGATGAATGTGCAAGTAGAGATACTGGGGTGCAAAGGAGCAAAGAATATATAATAATAACAGTATGGGAATGAGGTAGTTGGGTGGGCTATTTACAGGTGCAGTGATCTGTGAGCTGCTCTGACAGCTGGTGCTTAAAGTTAGTGAGTCTCCAGCTTCAATTATTTTTGCAATTCGTTCCAGTCATTGGCAGCAGAGAACTGGAAGGAAAGGCGGCCAAAGGAGGAATTGGCTTTGGGGGTAATTAGTGAAATATACCTGTTGGAGCGGGTGCTACGGGTGGGTGCTGCTATGGTGACCAGTGAGCTGAGATAAGGCAGGGATTTACCCAGCCAACGACAGCATACAGGTCACAGTGGTGGGGCTTTGGTGACAAAACGGATGGCACTGTGATAGACTGCATCCAATTTGCTGAGTAGAGTGTTGGAGGCTATTTTGTAAATGACATCGCCGATGTCCAGGATTGGTAGGATAGTCAGTTTTACAAGGGTATGTTTGGCAGCACGAGTGAAGGATGCTTTGTTGCGAAATAGGAAGCCGTTTCTAGATTTAATTTTGGATTGGAGATGCTTAATGTGAGTCTGGAAGGAGAGTTTACAGTCTAACCAGAAGCCTAGGTATTTGTGGATGTCCACATATTCTAAGTCAGAACCGTCCAGAGTAGTGATGCTGGACAGGTGGGCAGGTGCTGGTAGCGATTGGTTGAAGAGCATGCATTTAGTTTTACTTGCATTTAAGAACAGTTGGAGGCCATGGAAGGAGAGTTGTATGTCATTGAAGATTGTCTGGAGGTTAGTTAACACAGTGTCCAAAGAAGAGGCAGAAGTATAGAGAATGGTGTCGTCTGCGTAGAGGTGGATCAGAGAATCACCAGCAGCAAGAGTGACATCATTGATGTATACAGAGAAAAGAGTCGGCCCGAAAATTGAACCCTGTGGCACCCCCATAGAGACTGCCAAAGATGCGGACAACAGGCCCTCCGATTTGACACACTGAACTCTATCTGAGAAGTAGTTGGTGAACCAGGCGAGGCAGTCATTTGAGAAACCAAGGCTGTTGAGTCTGCCGATAAGAATGCGGTGATTGACAGAGTCGAAAGCTTTGGCCAGGTCTATGAATACAGCTGCACAGTATTGTCTCTTATCGATGGAGGTTGTGATATCATTTAGGACCTTGAGCGTGGCTGAGGTGCACCAATGACCAGCTAGAAACCAGATTACATAGCAGAGAAGGTAAGGTGGGATTCGAAATGGTCTGTGATCTGTTATGTTAACTTCGCTTTCAAAGACCTTAGAAAGGCAGGGTAGGCTAGATATACGTCTGTAGCAGTTTGGGTCTAGAGTGTCTCCCCCTTTGAAGAGGGGGATGACCACAGCAGCTTTCCAATCTTTGTGGATCTCAGACTATATGAAAGAGGTTGAACAGGCTAGTAATAAGGGTTGCAACAATGTCAGCTGATCATTTTAGAAAGAGAGGATCCAGATTGTCTAGTCCTGCTGATTTGTAGGGGTCCATATTTTGCAGCTCTTTCAGAACATCAGCTATCTGGATTTGGGTGAAGGAGAAATAGGGGAGACTTGGGCAAGTTGTTGTGGGGGAGTGCAGTGTTGACCAGGGTAGGGGTGGCCAGGTGGAAAGCATGGCCAGCTGTAGAAAAATGCTTATTGAAATTCTCAATTATCGTGGATTTATCGGCGGTGCTTACTTACTTTATCATGTTCTTATCTCTTATGTTTATATATTGTGGGTTTTTGTTCTACCTTGTTATTTTTAGTAATACATTATTGATTACTGCATTGTTGAGGTTAGTGTCATGTTTGTCATTTATTATCATGTCTTGTCCCTGTGCTCCCCATGCTATTCGTTTCCCTCTGCTGGTCTTATTTGGTTCTTTCCCTCCTATCCCTCTCTCTCCCCCTCCCTCTCTCACTCTCTCGCTCTCTCTTCTCTCTATCGTTCCGTTCCTGCTCCCAGCTGTTCCTATTCCCCTAATCATCATTTAGTCTTCCCACACCTGTTCCCGATCCTTTCCCCTGATTAGAGTCCCTATTTATTCCTTTGTGATCCGTTCCTGTGCCGTCGGTTCCTTATATTGTATTCACCATGCTGTGATTGCGTTTCGCCCTGTCCTGTCGTGTTTTTGCCGTGATTGTGTATCACCCTGTCCTGTCGTGTTTTGTGCCTTCATCAGACGCTGCGTGTGAGCAGGTGTCTCAGTCGACTACGGCCTGCGCCTACCCGGCGACCTGCAGTCTGTGGCCGCTTCTCCAGTTGTTTTCCCTCTACAATCTAGAGGATTTCTGTTATTCCGTTTTGAACATTAATAAACTCTGTTTCTGTTAAGTCGCGTTTGGGTCCTCGTTCACCTGCATGACAGAAGGAACCGACCAAGGAATGGACCCAGCGACTTCAGACGCTCGTTACACTGCCGTCGAGATCCAAGGAGCCATGCTCGGCAGACACGAGCAGGAATTGTCCGCTGCTCGCCATGCCGTGGAGAACCTGGCCGCTCAGGTTTCCGACCTCTCTGGACAGTTCCAGAGTCTACGTCTCGTGCCACCTGTTACTTCCTGGCCTGCCGAGCCTCCAGAACCTAGGGTTAATAACCCACCTTGCTACTCCGGGCAGCCCACTGAGTGCCGCTCCTTTCTCACGCAGTGTGAGATTGTGTTCTCTCTCCAACCCAACACATACTCTAGAGAGAGCTCGGGTTGCTTACGTCATTTCACTCCTTACTGGCCGGGCTCGAGAATGGGGCACAGCTATCTGGGAGGCAAGGGCTGATTGCTCTATCAAATTCCAGAACTTTAAAGAGGAGATGATTCGGGTTTTTGACCGTTCAGTTTTGGTAGGGAGGCTTCTAGGGCCCTGGCTTCCTTATGCCAAGGTGAACGGTCCATAACGGATTATTCCATTGAGTTTCGCACTCTTGCTGCCTCTAGTGAGTGGAACGAGCCGGCGCTGCTCGCTCGTTTTCTGGAGGGACTCCACGCAGTGGTTAAGGATGAGATTCTCTCCCGGGAGGTTCCTTCAGATGTGGACTCTTTGATTGCTCTCGCCATCCGCATAGAACGACGGGTAGATCTTCGTCACCGGGCTCGTGGAGGAGAGCTCGCATCAACGGTGTTTCCCTGCTCCGCATCGCAACCATCTCCCTCCTCTGGCTTTGAGACTGAGCCCATGCAGCTGGGAGGGATTCGCATCTCGAATAAGGAGAGGGAACGGAGGATCACCAACCGCCTGTGCCTCTATTGCGGAGTTGCTGGACATTTTGTTAATTCATGTCCAGTAAGAGGCCAGAGCCCATCAGTAAGCGGAGGGCTACTGGTGAGCGCTACTACTCAGTCCTCTTCATCTAGATCTTGTACTACTATGTCGGTCCATCTACGCTGGACCGGTTCGGGTGCTACATGCAGTGCCTTGATTGACTCTGGGGCTGAGGGTTGTTTCATGGACGAAGCGTGGGTTCGGAAACATAACATTCCTTTCAGACCGTTAGACAAGCCTACGCCCATGTTTGCCTTAGATGGTAGTCATCTTCCCAGTATCAAATTTGAGACACTACCTTTAACTCTCACAGTATCTGGTAACCACAGTGAGACTATTTCTTTTTTGATTTTCCGTTCACCGTTTACACCTGTTGTTTTGGGTCATCCCTGGCTAGTATGTCATAATCCTTCTATTAATTGGTCTAGTAATTCTATCCTATCCTGGAACGTTTCTTGTCATGTGAAGTGTTTAATGTCTGCCATCCCTCCCGTTTCTTCTCTCCCTACTTCTCAGGAGGAACCTGGCGATTTGACAGGAGTGCCGGAGGAATATCATGATCTGCGCACGGTCTTCAGTCGGTCCCGAGCCAACTCCCTTCCTCCTCACCGGTCGTATGATTGTAGTATTGATCTCCTTCCAGGGACCACGCCTCCTCGAGGTAGACTATACTCTCTGTCGGCTCCCGAACGTAAGGCTCTCGAGGATTATTTGTCTGTGTCTCTTGACGCCGGTACCATAGTGCCTTCTTCTTCTCCGGCCGGGGCGGGGTTCTTTTTGTTAAGAAGAAGGACGGTACTCTGCGCCCCTGCGTGATTATCGAGGGCTGAATGACATAACGGTTAAGAATCGTTATCCGCTTCCCCTTATGTCATCAGCCTTCGAGATTCTGCAGGGAGCCAGGTGCTTTACTAAGTTGGACCTTCGTAACGCTTACCATCTCGTGCGCATCAGAGAGGGGGACGAGTGGAAAACGGCGTTTAACACTCCGTTAGGGCATTTTGAGTACCGGGTTCTGCCGTTCGGTCTCGCCAATGCGCCAGCTGTTTTTCAGGCATTAGTTAATGATGTTCTGAGAGACATGCTGAACATTTTTGTTTTTGTCTATCTTGACGATATCCTGATTTTTTCTCCGTCACTCGAGATTCATGTTCAGCACGTTCGACGTGTTCTACAGCGCCTTTTAGAGAATTGTCTCTACGTAAAGGCTGAGAAGTGCTCTTTTCATGTCTCCTCCGTTACTTTTCTCGGTTCCGTTATTTCCGCTGAAGGCATTCAGATGGATTCCGCTAAGGTCCAAGCTGTCAGTGATTGGCCCGTTCCAAGGTCACGTGTCGAGTTGCAGCGCTTTTTAGGTTTCGCTAATTTCTATCGGCGTTTCATTCGTAATTTCGGTCAAGTTGCTGCCCCTCTCACAGCTCTTACTTCTGTCAAGACGTGTTTTAAGTGGTCCGGTTCCGCCCAGGGAGCTTTTGATCTTCTAAAAGAACGTTTTACGTCCGCTCCTATCCTCGTTACTCCTGACGTCACTAGACAATTTATTGTCGAGGTTGACGCTTCAGAGGTAGGCGTGGGAGCCATTCTATCCCAGCGCTTCCAGTCTGACGATAAGGTTCATCCTTGCGCTTATTTTTCTCATCGCCTGTCGCCATCTGAGCGCAACTATGATGTGGGTAACCGTGAACTGCTCGCCATCCGCTTAGCCCTAGGCGAATGGCGACAGTGGTTGGAGGGGGCGACCGTTCCTTTTGTCGTTTGGACAGACCATAAGAACCTTGAGTACATCCGTTCTGCCAAACGACTTAATGCCCGTCAAGCTCGTTGGGCGTTGTTTTTCGCTCGTTTCGAGTTTGTGATTTCTTACCGTCCGGGTAGCAAGAACACCAAGCCTGATGCCTTATCCCGTCTGTTTAGTTCTTCTGTGGCTTCTACTGATCTCGAGGGGATTCTTCCTTATGGGCGTGTTGTCGGGTTGACAGTCTGGGGAATTGAAAGACAGGTTAAGCAAGCACTCACGCACACTGCGTCGCCGCGCGCTTGTCCTAGTAACCTCCTTTTCGTTCCTGTTTCCACTCGTCTGGCTGTTCTTCAGTGGGCTCACTCTGCCAAGTTAGCTGGTCATCCCGGTGTTCGAGGCACTCTTGCGTCTATTCGCCAGCGCTTTTGGTGGCCGACTCAGGAGCGTGACACGCGCCGTTTCGTGGCTGCGTGTTCAGACTGCGCGCAGAAGAAGTCTGGTAATTTTTTTCTGCTTCTGCTCCTGGTCTTGCTGGGTCTCAGTCTGTTCCCTGCCATCGCATCTCTCCTGTCCTTGTCCCTGCCCTTGCTGTGTCTCAGTCTGTCCCTAGTTCTCATTTTTTTTTTAGAGTAGTACCCTAGTTTCCCTTTTTATCGTTTTTCGTTACGGTCCTGAGGAGAGGAGTTGGGTTCTTTCTCGGGACGTGCTGGACCGTTTGATCTATGATTTCCTCCGTTGCTGCCAGTGTTCCTCCTCGAGAGCGCCAGGAGGCGCTCGGTGAGTGGGGGGTACTGTCATGTTTGTCATTTATTATCATGTCTTGTCCCTGTGCTCCCCATGCTATTCGTTTCCCTCTGCTGGTCTTATTTGGTTCTTTCCCTCCTATCCCTCTCTCTCCCCTCCCTCTCTCACTCTCTCGCTCTCTCTTCTCTCTATCGTTCCGTTCCTGCTCCCAGCTGTTCCTATTCCCCTAATCATCATTTAGTCTTCCCACACCTGTTCCCGATCCTTTCCCCTGATTAGAGTCCCTATTTATTCCTTTGTGATCCGTTCCTGTGCCGTCGGTTCCTTATATTGTATTCACCATGCTGTGATTGCGTTTCGCCCTGTCCTGTCGTGTTTTTGCCGTGATTGTGTATCACCCTGTCCTGTCGTGTTTTGTGCCTTCATCAGACGCTGCGTGTGAGCAGGTGTCTCAGTCGACTACGGCCTGCGCCTACCCGAAGCGACCTGCAGTCTGTGGCCGCTTCTCCAGTTGTTTTCCCCTCTACAATCTAGAGGATTTCTGTTATTCCGTTTTGAACATTAATAAACTCTGTTTCTGTTAAGTCGCGTTTGGGTCCTCGTTCACCTGCATGACAGTTAGAGCTGGCAAGAAAGGCATTTAACTGTACATGAACATGTGACATTAAAACTTGAAATAATATGGGCATGGAAGACTAAAACATTCACCCTGATTTGGGTGTATATTATGGTATACCAACAAGAACATTTGCACAAATACTAACAACCACAATATGCACGGTGGTGAGGTTTATCATCCCAAATGTGGACCAAGAAAACAATAATAACTAAAAAGCTGTCCATAGGGAATACTGTCTTTGTGAACATCTTCGTAAAACATACTCAAACTAAAACCTTTTCAGTGGTTCAGACTCTGAGATGTTCCCTTCTGTAAATTGGAGAAGCTGGCTGTTAGGAGCAGCTGTTGACAGACAGGCCCTTCCTTTGTCTTCACGGTTGTGTTCCCTCCATGACACACCATGCGTCATTCCTCAACAGTAAAGAAAAGAACGGATGAAAAAAACCCGATATGTTCATATAGCCGGCCTTGTACACGGTCCAGGCGAGTCCCAGGGATGATGTGGGACAGAGTGAGTCAGGGAGTTTCATAAGAGGGGGAACTATGGTCCTCAGAGAGGTCTCTAATGCCAGGTGTGGTCTGAATAGAGGGATATGACATTGTTCATTGTCTCGTCACTGTCACCACAATGAGTGACGCCTATCAGCCTCAGAACGATGACCAGACTGTTATGGGCTGGATTCTGGAGGAAAAGAAGACGCAACACTTCACTTTCAACACATTCACACTGAGGTGTTTGTAGACAGGGGAGAGCTTATTGGAGGGCGATTTCAGCTTGTTACTGTTGAGCCTTCTAGCCTGCGCACGCACGCGCACGCACGCACACACACACACACACACACACACACACACACACACACACACACACACACACACACACACACACACACACACACACACACACACACACACACACACACACACACACACACACACTCGCAGTGCTGTGATTCATTAACAGTGACAGAGCTGTGTTCACCGATAGGGCCGGTGCATAAATATGCCACACCGCACAGCTGGAAAACGTAGAATTTCATCAGGGTTAAAAAGTAGAGAGATTAACGTTTCACGAGTTTCCTCTTAAATATATATGGTTACGTAAACAGAGGCCCAGACGTCAGACAGCCAGGCAGGCAGGCAGGCAGAGAGCCTGAGCCAAACCAAGCACAAAGCCTTGGATTCAGCAGCAAACAGGGCCAAGAAGAGTTTCCATATCAACATGCATGGAAAACTAACTAAACGCTGGGAAGCAAGTTGTGGGAAAAGGTATAGGGGTTTATCAACTCTTTTTTTATATGAATCCTTGCAATTCACGAATAAGAGATCAAAATGGAGAATTTTCAGGTCAACACAGGATATGTTGCAACCAGTTCCAGACAGCCGGCATCTCCATCTGCATCCCTCCAGAAAGAATCAGGACAACATGCCCTGATAAACAAATGCCTGACGTGACTCTCCTTTTCCGTAGGGCATAAAACAAACCTTAATCCGTCCTCTGTCACTGAAACATTCTCAGTTGGCTGAGGTGAGGTGGGACTGTCTGAGACACCAAGACAGGGAGACGGATATCTGGGAAGCTTCCAGCCAGCGAGATTGCAGGAGGGTTCATAAAGAATCATAACGCACCATGGCAACCGGTGTCACTCAACAACAAGCCTTCACGTGCTCCTCTCCATCCGGCTCCCCTCCAAGATGCAAATGCTTTCTTGCAGAGGTTGTCAATTGGGAAAAAACTCAGTCAGGATACAACCAAACATCTCGGAACCACTTGGCCTCCCTTCACGTTCTGGGCCTCAGACATCGTGGTAGTCTCCCAGCCCCCTCCCTCTTCAGAGAGAGAGAGGGGGGAAATATGACTGTGATGCAGGTTTTACACACTCCAGACTCCAGACAGTGTTTTTCTTCTGCTGGTTATGGCTTTAGCTGCAGGAGGCACGGGGGGCTGCCACAAATATTTATTTCAGGGAATGCTTTGCAAAACAAAACATAAAAGTCAAAGTCTGCTTCATTTTCGGGGAGATGGTTGGTGGGATTTGACTGACTAAGAGCTATTCGACTGACCCTCAGCCACCGGGTCGGACAGACAAGAGGGAGGGAGGAGGGAAAGGCAGACTGAGATACTTCTGGGCCTGACCGACGACAGGCAGCTAGCTATAAAAAGGTGAATGACTTCTTCACAATGGGGTGCTCTCCGACCACTCTGGGCTAAGGAGCCTCTGGGTGTTTTGGTATCTGTGTGAAACGGCTGTTGTTTTAGACGGACGGTCTCTGTTCCAATGACTTTTTATTATTTAGCCAGCTCTCTCGTCAAATTGTTGAAATGGCTGAGAACTGATAATGAAGCAATGAGGTTCTGATTTATGCTAATGACTCATTACTTTTTACGAGGGTGATTAACTCTTCTTTTATCAGTGGATCTCAGAGGGAAACTGGAGAAAAGGGTAGTGAAAAAAGCAACAGAAAATGATCAACTCTCAGACTCCCTGGTGGTTTAACCAATCAAACAACTCAGAACACCATGTGTGAGTGACTCACAGTCTACACACACACACACACTATCCATGAAAGTAAGTGTAACATCCACTCTTAAACAGAGTGCCCAAAAGAAAATATTAGCCTAGTCCTGAGCAATCTGATGCAAATAACTCTGAGCTATGTCTACAATCCATCTCTGTGGCCAGGGGGGAAAATCCTCCATTTGGAACAATGTTCACCCAACCAGCCTTAGCAGCTCCTGCCCTTGGCAAGCCAAGATAAGGCTATCTGTTTCCATCATCACTAAACAAGATTGAGCAAAGTACATTAAGCAGAAAAATACAAACAAATTACAAAGGCTTCAGGCTAGGCTCTTTATCTAATGTTTGTGTGGGACTGACTGTTCCGTTAGCTATGTCGGTTGGGTCTGAGGGAAACATGCCTGGTTCTAATAGATCCTGTCCCGCCACTTCCACACAGGGGCGAGAACAATACAGACGCCCATTATCTCAACGGTAATGCTATCCTTCCTCGTGTGCAAAACAACCCACAATCTCACCCCACTGACTGTCACTGTTCCAGTCAGCAGTCAGTCTCAGACCAAAGGAAAAGATCACAATGGGTTATCACAGCTAGAAGGAGACCAAGGCAGTGAGTGCCCGGCTGTACTCTAGTTTAACAGGAATCTAGGCAATGCTACTAGCCTCATTAGAAGAACATGAGACAAGCTAGACTAGACACACCGCCAGCCTACACTTGTCCTGAAAAAAGCATGAAACTAATTGGGATATATCAATTAACTTTTGAAGAGCATTATCCATTGTTAATGCTTCTACCACACCACTAATTATACCTCTGAGAAAGGGGAAGAAAATGCATCTTTGCCCCACATCACAGGTACAGGACTCTCACATTAGTCTTCTTATTGATCCTATCTCATAAAGCCTCTCTGTGACCTCACCAGTCGTGATTTATGCATTAAGCAGCTTTTTAAAGAAATCCATTTTCTTTGAGCCCCCATGTGCCTAACACGCCACTGTGCTGGTAAGGATGTAGGGGTGTGCTTGATTTTCTACCCTCACAACACACCGCTGTGCTTTGTAGCGACTGACTCCTAACACTTTGGCCCCCTAATCGATAACACGGGGCTCCAAGTTCAACACCAGACTCTTCCGCCTGTTCCATTCTTCTTTCCTCTCCTCCTTCTCTCTTCTCTTCTACACCTCACAGCAGGACCTCTCCACTACGGCACCTGCAGCAACGCAACACCAGGCTTCTAAAGGCTTCTGAAAAGGCTATGACGACAACACAATAGAATCCAGATATGAAGAGAAAAAGAAGAGAAAGAGAGAGAGAGAGAGAGAGCGAGAGAGAGAGAGAGAGGGGTAAAACAGAGAAAAATTATGTTTGGACTTGTGGGCGTATGGTCGACTCCCCCCTCCAATCTCGGAGGGCCCAGCCCAGTCGGCTGCTGTCGATAATGGAGTGGAGGGTGACGCTGGGATGGGGAGTGTGTCTGTGTGTTTAACACAGGGATTATCTCGCAAGAAATGTGGTGTTTTAACACGCACCAACAGAAGGGAATGTTTGAACATCTACAAAGGCCAAAGGGGACTGGAGCCTGGCGCTCTCCAGTATTTTTCCGTGACATCTTGAGCATTTGGCTTGATAAAAAGGGAAGGAAAAAAAGTAGCCTACTCCGCCCTGGGATAGGCTATCACTCAGTAATAACCATGTTTGAAAGCATTGTGTTCCTGAAAAGGCTGATTAATTACATGGCAGGAAATAAGATCTGAATGTAACATTTCATCCAACACAGAGCCAGGGCAGGAATGTGACAGAAATGTTGCTGCTAATTAGACGGTTCATAATGAAAAGCCTAGGTATTAATATTGTCTATTGTTCCACATCAGCCTAATGAGCTGGAACCTTTTGTTTTCACTGATTAGTTCAGAGGTCGCAGGGTCATTGAACTGCAGTTGACATCTTTGTAACGGCATTCCTCCTCCTCTTCTGAGGAGGAGTAGCGAGAAGGATCGGAGGACCAATGCGCAGAGTGGTAAGTGTCCATAATGTTTATTTGAAGACATAAACTGAACACTACAAAACAATAAACGTGAAACGAACGAAACCGAAACAGTACCGCGTGGCAACAAACACTCACACGGAAACAAACACCCACAACTCAAAAGTGAAACCCAGGCTACCTAAGTATGATTCTCAATCAGAGACAACTAACGACACCTGCCTCTGATTGAGAAACATACTAGGCTGAACTCAAAACCCCAACATGGAAAAACACACAGACTGCCCACCCCAAATCACGCCCTGACAATACTAAATAAAGACAAAACAAAGGAAATAAAGGTCAGAACGTGACAATCTTTCTATTTCTATCCAAGTTCTTCACATTTTTGTTTCCTTAATATACTAGTGGAGAGAAACCAATTATGCTTTAAATGTGCTGTCAAGAGAACTAACATAAAAAACAGAGATAGAGTAACACCCTTTTCATTTATATATTTTAAAAAGTATAAATATTTATTTTATTGCAAAAAAAGTATCTAGTTGCAAGGGGATTGAGGGGAAATCGTCTTCATTCCTGTGCAGACTGCAGTATGTGAAGTTTGAACAAGCCAGGACATTAGAGATAGAAGCTAATGCTTATAGCACCATGTGTGGAGGATGAAGATAGAAACATACTATTACGTAACCTAGGACCTCTGACCTATCCTTCAAGGGACACTCTCCCTGCCTCCCTCCCTCTCCTCATCCTCTCCTGTTCTCTCGTACAGTGTCACCAGGCATAAAGAGCCAGTGTGTCAGAGCAGAAAAGAGGGGATGAAGAACTTGAGGGATGTGAGATGACTAATATGAACCTTTCCCCAGGCCTGCAGGGAGGGGGTGTGTGTGTGTGTGGGGGGGGGGGGGGGGTTAGGCTTTTCAGCCAGGGGTGGCTGACACTGTTGATCTTAATCACGGCAGCATGGCCAAGCCAACCGCCCTCCAAAGCATGTACAGTATTGATGTACAGGACAGGAGGACAGGCGAAGGTGAGGCCAGGGCAACAGCTCTGGTTACAGAAATGATTGGAGAAGAATCATAACTTCACCTGATTGTATGTTATTAATGCTGTATGCTCCATCCATTTACTGGACAAGAATATTACAGAAAAACATATGGAAACATCATCCATGCATTATACAAGTTATGGATTTTGAATGTTTAGTTCCAAACTGAACAGACACTTTGACATCAAAAACGATTTCCTCTCAAAACACTGAACCCCTCAAGGTGAGATATAAGATAGAGAGTGACATGCTGACATTCAATCTGTGGTCTGATTTATGAGACATATGCTAGGCAGGGCAGGGCAAAAGGAGCCATCAGATCTGTGGGCGTCAGACAGCTTTATAATCAGCACACACACACACACACACACACACACACACACACACACACACACACACACACACACACACACACACACACACACACACACACACACACACACACACACACACACACACACACACACACACACACACACACACGCTGAGGACGGAGTGAAAGATCCCCTTTGCCTCTGAGAAGACAGTTATTTTTCCTCCTCAAAGGCCAGGTTCAAAGATCAAAGCCATGGCAGGATGGGCCGGGGTATGTTATGGCTCGCGTGTCTATCGGGTTACACACTTCACAGACAGCGGACCATACACAGACGCGCATCGGGGGGGCTAGGCAAGAGGGCACATTGTCACTCTGCGATTATCACCACTGTTGGGATTGGGGGGGGGATATCATAATTGGGCATTTTTCTCCCATTGACAATGTTTCCACTGAAAATTATCCCACGTGAGAGACCGAAGGGAGTTGTGAGTTTGGTTTGGTTAGGCAAAGCATGGGATTGGTCCATAGGTGGCACTGTTGGCTCATGTTATGAGCAGAGTTGTGGAACTTCAAGGATTTCAAGAGAAGAGGGAGGAAGACAAACAGATTTACTCAGATTCATCACAGTTTCAACAAAAAAAAAATGCTTTCATCTATGTTCAAATGTCATTTGCCAAATAGATTTTAATAACATCTAATTAATTCAAACTGCTAGGATGAATCTTTCAAAATATCACACTTCCAAAACAGAACACATTTTATATGCTAAAACTGCTCTTTCCCTGTGAGAGTGATTTAACAGCTAATTATCGGACTCCTCTTCGCTGCAACACAATCAGCACTAAACCTAAGGTGAATAAAAAACACACTTTTGAATCAACTGGATATTCAAGAGGAAGCGATTGTACTTTCACAGAACCCATAACTGACATACAGAGAGATACTTCAAAAATATAGGCTGGATACAGAAAATTCACTAACTAAACAAACGTATCCGACTATCAATGTAAATCTCATAATGGGGTGCGATAACAAACCACCCCAATTAGAAAACATATTTCTGAAGAAAAATTGCATGGAGAGTGAGTATTGCTCTTTACCTAAAGACAAAACTTAACGATACTGATATACAGCACCCTGCAAATTCTGTATATTTTGTATTCCTCTTTCCACTCTGTCATTTCGGTCATTATTGTGGAGTCACTACAATGTTGTTGATCCATCCTCAGTTTTCTACCATCACAGACCCTGTAGCTGTTTTGAAAATCACCAATTGCCTCATGGTAACATTCATTCCTGTCCTGCAGCTCAGTTCAGAAGGACGACTGCATCTTTGATGTGTTTGGGTGATTTAATATATAATCCACAGCGTAATTATTAACTTGACCATGCTTAACGAGATACTCAAATGTCGGATTTGTTATTGTTACCCATCTACCAATCACTGCCCTTCTTTATGAGGCTTTCAAAAAGCCCCCTGGTCTTTGTAGTTTAATCTGTGCTTGAAATTCAATACTTGACTGAGGGACCTTACAGATGTTCAAAAATCATGCCAGCACGTATTATTTCACACACAGTGAGTACATGTAATTTATTATGCGATTTGTTCAGCCAAATTATACTCCTGAACTAATGTATCTTTGCATAAACAAAGGGGCTGAATACTTATGCAACAACTATATTCTAGTTCTGAATTTTTTATTTGTCAAAAACTTCCACTTTGACATTTAAGCTTTTTGTGTATTTTTACAATTAAATCATGTAATTCTACTTTGTAACACAATGAAATGTGAAGAATGTGAATGTGAAGAAATGTGAAGAAGAATTTTTCATGGCACTGTATCTGCCGATATACTGTTTTACAGCGAGGAAATGAAAAAGTGTCATTTTTCCACAACTGAATTCTAATAAATTGCCATCCAGAAGAGAAATTGAACAATAACTAAGCTTAAAATGTTGAGTTCATACTTTGTGACAACAATGACACAAAGAGAATGACCACAAGTGTTCAGATCAGTATGTAATTCCCTTTTTTCATCTTATTTATCGAATTATCATCCGGTACCAATACATCTGTAAAAGGCTAATATCAGCCAATAATATCGGTGAACCAATATATCGGTTGGGCTCTAGGTTGCAGGTCTGTGCCCTCCATGGTTAACTGTGAGAGAGATAAACACAGTGAGGACTGGCTGTCTGCTGGGCCCTGTTGGCCTGGCCTTTGGCCCTAACAAGGGACGGGGTCACGTCAGCCCTGCCCTGGAAATAGGAAATGAGCAAAACCTAGCAATCCCAGAGCCAGCCATCACAGACCAGGGACAGAATAGGGTGAGGGGTGTAAAGAGTAGGGTGAGGGGTGTAAAGACTATGACACATACAATGGGATCCATAATTATTGACACTATTGTTTGATAAAGATGAGCAAAAAAGACTGTATAAAATAAATCATGCAAATACCGACCAATATTTTACACTCTTTTTAAAAAATGTATATATATTATTTTCAAAAATTGCTCAGAGAAAGAGATTTTGATTTTGTTATTAATAAAATAAATGCAAACAGATAGGGATCCACTTACTAACACCCCTTTTTTCAAAAGTATAGTACCCTCCCCTTGTGAGAATAATGACAGCTCTTTGGTCAAGCACACCAGTGGTAAGTCGCTCTGGATAAGAGCGTCTGCTAAATGACTTAAATGTAATGTAAATGGTGGGTTTGATGTCGAAATGAATGCATAAATTGAAAATAACCCCCATACCTACTGAAAACTATGGTGGATCTTTGATGTTATGGTGCTATTTTGATTCCACTGGTCCTGTTAAGGTCAACGGCATCATGAACTTTACCCAGGCCAGTACCAGCATATTTTTGCCAAAAACCTGGTCGCCTCTGTCAGGAGGTTGAACATTAGTCACAAGTGGAACTTCCAACAAGACAATAAACCCAAGCACACATCAAAACCCACAAAGAAATGGTTCATTGGCTACAAAAATCAACATTTTGCAAAGGCCATTTCAGTCTCCGGACTTGAAACCCATTGAAAACCTGTGGTTTGAAATGAAGAGCGCAGTCCATAAGCACAAACAAAGGATATTAAGGATCTAGAAGGATTCTGAATGGAGGAATGGTCTAAGATCCCTCCCAATGTGTTCTCCAATTTAAATTGTTTTGGGGAAAACGATTCAGAGCAGTTATCCTCACAAAGTGACATATTGAAAGGTATTAAAAACAGGGGTGTCAGCATATGTGGAAACTCCTTCAAGACTCTTGAAAACACATTCCAGGTGAAGCTGGTTGAGAGAATGCCAAGAGTGTGCAAAGCTGGCAAAGGGTGGCTACTTTGAAGAATCTCAAATATGAAATACATTTTGATTTGTTTAACATTTTTTTGGTTACTACATGATTCCATAAGCGTTATTTCGTAGTTTTGATGTCTTCACTACTATTCTACAATTTAGAAAATAGTCCAAATAAAATATATATGTATATAAAGAGAGAGAGAGAACAAGAGACAGACAGAGACAGAGAGAGAGAGAGAGAGACACACACACAGAGACTGGGCGAGAGAGAGAGAGAGCAAGAGACAGACAGAGACAGAGAGACAGAGAGAGAGAGAGAGACACACAGAGAGACTGAGCGAGAGAGAGAGACACACACAGAGAGACAGAGAGAGAGAGAGAGACTGAGTGAGGGAGAGAGACAGAGAGAGAGAGAGAGACAGAGAGAGAGCGACAGAGAGAGACAGAGAGAGAGAGACAGAGAGAGAGCGACAGAGAGAGAGCGACAGAGCGAGGGAGAGAGACAGAGAGAGACTGAGCGAGGGAGAGAGACAGAGAGAGACTGAGCGAGGGAGAGAGAGAGAGAGAGAGAAAGAGAGAGAGAGACTGAGCGAGGAAGAGAGACAGAGAGAGAATAAGAGAGAATAAGAGAGAGAGACAGAGAGAGAGAAACAGAAACCAGAAAGCAAGCCCCTATAAATTTGATGCTGCTCTTGTGCGTGTGAGATTGGCAAGAGAAAAAGGTGTTAGCTACGTTGGATCAAGTACACGTGGACAGGCTGTTTGTGCTGACAGGGGGAGAGCTTTTCTCCTGAAGAGTGACTGTGTGTCCAGGTAGCTTTCTCCTGTCAGGTAAGCTTTATCTGCCAGGAGTGTGTTAAACACACATGCAACCCCGGACTACTGTCCGTCAGATAATCTCCCTATGCCACACCACAACACAATTAGATAACCTGCCTGTACCACACCACACCATCAGATAACCTACCTATACCACAACACAATGAGATAACCTTCCTATACCACACCACTACTGTTAGACAACCTCCCTATACCACACCACTACTGTTAGATAACCTTCCTATACCACACCACTACTGTTAGATAACCTCCCTATACCACAACACAATGAGATAACCTTCCTATACCACACCACTACTGTTAGATAACCTTCCTATACCACACCAATACTGTTAGATAACCTCCCTATACCACAACACAATGAGATAACCTTCCTATACCACACCACTACTGTTAGATAACCTCCCTATACCACAACACAATGAGATAACCTCCCTATACCACACCACTACTGTTAGATAACCTCCCTATACCACAACACAATGAGATAACCTCCCTATACCACACCACTACTGTTAGATAACCTTCCTATACCACACCACTACTGTTAGATAACCTCCCTATACCACAACACAATGAGATAACCTTCCTATACCACACCACTACTGTTAGATAACCTCCCTATACCACAACACAATGAGATAACCTACCTATACCACAACACAATGAGATAACCTTCCTATACCACACCACTACTGTTAGATAACCTCCCTATACCACACCACCACCGTCAGATAACCTCCCTATACCACACCACCACCGTCAGATAACCTCCCTATACCACACCACCACCGTCAGATAACCTCCCTATACCACACCACTACTGTTAGATAACCTCCCTATACCACACCACCACCGTCAGATAACCTACCTATACCACACCTGTTAGATAACCTCCCTATACCACACCACTACTGTTAGATAACCTCCCTATACCACACCACTACCGTCAGATAACCTACCTATACCACACCTGTTAGATAACCTCCCTATACCACACCACTACCGTTAGATAACCTCCCTAAACCACACCACCACCGTCAGATAACCTCCATATACCACACCACTACCGTCAGATAACCTCCCTATACCACACCACCACCGTCAGATAACCTCCATATACCAAACCACCACCGTTAGATAACCTCCCTATACCACACCACTACCGTCAGATAACCTCCCTATACCAAACCACTACCGTTAGATAACCTCTCTATACCACACCACTACCGTTAGATAACCTCCATATACCACACCACTACCGTCAGATAACCTCCCTATACCACACCACCACCGTCAGATAACCTCCATATACCAAACCACCACCGTTAGATAACCTCCCTATACCACACCACTACCGTCAGATAACCTCCATATACCAAACCACCACCGTTAGATAACCTCCCTATACCACACCACTACCGTTAGATAACCTCTCTATACCACACCACTACCGTCAGATAACCTCCCTATACCACACCACTACCGTCAGATAACCTCCATATACCAAACCACCACCGTTAGATAACCTCCATATACCACACCACTACCGTCAGATAACCTCCATATACCAAACCACCACCGTTAGATAACCTCTCTATACCACACCACTACCGTCAGATAACCTCCATATACCAAACCACCACCGTTAGATAACCTCTCTATACCACACCACTACCGTCAGATAACCTCTCTATACCACACCACTACCGTCAGATAACCTCTCTATACCACACCACTACCGTTAGATAACCTCTCTATACCACACCACTACCGTCAGATAACCTCTCTATACCACACCACTACCGTCAGATAACCTCTCTATACCACACCACTACCGTTAGATAACCTCCCTATACCACACCACTACCGTTAGATAACCTCCATATACCACACCACTACCGTCAGATAACCTCCCTATACCACACCTGTTAGATAACCTCCCTATACCACACCACTACCGTCAGATAACCTCCCTATACCACACCACTACCGTCAGATAACCTCTCTATACCACACCACTACCGTCAGATAACCTCTCTATACCACACCACTACCGTTAGATAACCTCCATATACCACACCACTACCGTCAGATAACCTCTCTATACCACACCACTACCGTCAGATAACCTCCCTATACCACACCACTACCGTCAGATAACCTCTCTATACCACACCACTACCGTCAGATAACCTACCTATACCACACCACTACCGTTAGATAACCTCTCTATACCACACCACTACCGTCAGATAACCTCTCTATACCACACCACTACCGTCAGATAACCTCTCTATACCACACCACTACCGTTAGATAACCTCCCTATACCACACCACTACCGTCAGATAACCTCCCTATACCACACCACTACCGTCAGATAACCTCTCTATACCACACCACTACCGTCAGATAACCTCTCTATACCACACCACTACCGTTAGATAACCTCCATATACCACACCACTACCGTTAGATAACCTCCCTAAACCACACCACCACCGTCAGATAACCTCCATATACCACACCACTACCGTCAGATAACCTACCTATACCACACCTGTTAGATAACCTCCCTATACCACACCACTACCGTCAGATAACCTACCTATACCACACCACTACCGTTAGATAACCTCCCTATACCACACCACTACTGTTAGATAACCTCCCTATACCACACCACTACCGTTAGATAACCTCCCTAAACCACACCACCACCGTCAGATAACCTCCATATACCACACCACTACCGTCAGATAACCTCCCTATACCACACCACTACCGTCAGATAACCTCCATATACCACACCACTACCATCAGATAACCTCTCTATACCACACCACTACCGTCAGATAACCTCTCTATACCACACCACTACCGTCAGATAACCTCCATATACCACACCACTACCGTCAGATAACCTCTCTATACCACACCACTACCGTCAGATAACCTCCATATACCACACCACTACCGTCAGATAACCTCTCTATACCACACCACTACCGTCAGATAACCTCCATATACCACACCACTACCGTCAGATAACCTCCATATACCACACCCCCACCGTCAGATAACCTGCCTATACCACACCACTACCGTCAGATAACCTCTCTATACCACACCACTACCGTCAGATAACCTCCATATACCACACCACCACCGTCAGATAACCTGCCTATACCACACCACTACCGTCAGATAACCTCTCTATACCACACCACCACCGTCAGATAACCTCCATATACCACACCACCACCGTCAGATAACCTCCATATACCACACCACTACCGTCAGATAACCTCCATATACCACACCACTACCGTCAGATAACCTCCCTATACCACACCACTACCGTCAGATAACCTCCATATACCACACCACTACCGTCAGATAACCTCCCTATACCACACCACTACCGTCAGATAACCTCCATATACCACACCACTACCGTCAGATAACCTCTCTATACCACACCACCACCGTCAGATAACCTCCATATACCACACCACTACCGTCAGATAACCTCCATATACCACACCACTACCGTCAGATAACCTCCATATACCACACCACCACCGTCAGATAACCTCCATATACCACACCACTACCGTCAGATAACACCCATATACCACACCACTACCGTCAGATAACCTCCATATACCACACCACCACCGTCAGATAACCTCCATATACCACACCACCACCGTCAGATAACCTCCATATACCACACCACTACCGTCAGATAACACCCATATACCACACCACTACCGTCAGATAACCTGCCTATACCACACCACCACCGTCAGATAACCTCCATATACCACACCACCACCGTCAGATAACCTCCATATACCACACCACTACCGTCAGATAACCTCTCTATACCACACCACTACCGTCAGATAACCTGCCTATACCACACCACCACCGTCAGATAACCTCCATATACCACACCACTACCGTCAGATAACCTCCATATACCACACCACCACCGTCAGATAACCTCTCTATACCACACCACTACCGTCAGATAACACCCATATACCACACCACTACCGTCAGATAACCTCCATATACCACACCACTACCGTCAGATAACACCCATATACCACACCACTACCGTCAGATAACCTCCATATACCACACCACTACCGTCAGATAACCTCCCTATACCACACCACCACCGTCAGATAACCTCCATATACCACACCACTACCGTCAGATAACACCTATACCACACCACTACCGTCAGATAACCTCCATATACCACACCACTACCGTCAGATAACCTCTCTATACCACACCACCACCATCAGATAACCTGCCTATACCACACCACTACCGTCAGATAACCTCCATATACCACACCACCACCGTCAGATAACCTCCATATACCACACCACCACCGTCAGATAACCTCCATATACCACACCACTACCGTCAGATAACCTCCCTATACCACACCACTACCGTCAGATAACCTTCCTATACCACACCACTACCGTCAGATAACCTCTCTATACCACACCACCACCGTCAGATAACCTCTCTATACCACACCACCACCGTCAGATAACCTCTCTATACCACACCACTACCGTCAGATAACCTCTCTATACCACACCACCACCGTCAGATAACCTCCCTATACCAGAGAGTGATGATAGGCTGATAGTTGGCTCATAGACTGTGACAAATGTCATGTAGCTTTGCGTAGCTCTCTCTGAACCTTGAAGTGTAGTCACGAGTATGTCTGATGAGACTGTATGGCATTGTATAAAGGGGGGTCCTTGATATCAACAGACTAGGCTACTTCTAAGAATTGATTGCAGAGTAAATATGTTGGTCTTATAGTCTCTTTAGCAAACTAATTTGCTGTTGCCTCATCTTGCTAAAACACTAGCAATGCAACTCCTCTTATCTGTCCCCAAGTCACCACTCACTCCTCCATGTTGAGATTTACCTGAACCATGTTCAGTAGGTGGTAGAGGTCTTCCACTTCGTCTCCCTCTGTCTGGCTGTAGTCTCTCCCAGTGTCGAGGCTGGAGCCCTGGATGGTGCGTCGGTACAGGGGCAGATCCATAGCCTCAGCATACAGGTCTATGGCCTGGTGCCCCACCGTCTGATACATGTAGCTGTCCAACTCATCTGACACAGGGGATGGATAACAGAAGTCCATTCATTTACAGTATTACTCTTCCACTTTGTCAAGGCACATCTCTTAGGGGAAACATTGACCAATATTTGAATTTTGTTTTAAGTACCCACACACACATACAGGAGGGAAAACAGGTAGACATCTCACCCTTGTTAGCAGGACGCAGGTTGGCCAGCGCTACTATCTGGTGCCCAGCAGCAACACATTGCATCATGTTATAACAGCTGTCTTTGCCCCCACTGCAACAATACAGTCAGAGGGATGAATGCATTCACTCCATGAAGGTGCAACTATGTAAATAGCCGTGTCACTATGATCAGAAACATACGAATGTTTGGGTGATTTCATTTAGTTCTATACTGAAATGCAAGCTCCTCTTACTTGCATGTATTCAGAATGTTATGTACCTTTATTTCTGTAACGAATAACGATGCATGCTAATTCCCCCACACGTCATCTTAAACGAAATAACAAAGTACAGGATATATCTATCTAGTTAGCAAGCAACACATCCTTCTCAGTTAGCTAGCTAGAAAACGTAGATAGAACAGGAGAGCTGTGACAGCAATGATGTAGGTTTACCTTATCAACGCGACTACTTTCATTTTCTTTATGCAATATTTCTGTAGACATAAACAGTTACTAAATGCATAATCGGATAATGTTATCTATGTTTCGTGTATTCTATGTGTACAGCATAGCAACCAGTCATAGCAGCAGTTCGACATATACACAAAAACTCATGTGAGCAAGCACTTCCTGGATGAAAGGACCTTTATGAATGAAGCTATCCTGTGGGGTGCCTGATTTAAAATAAAACATTTATTACAACGAGCACTGCTCGGAAATATAAAAAATTAAAAAACATATATATATAGCTTTCCTATATATATATATATGTGCATGGGTGCAAGTTTCTACAGTCCTGAAGGTCTACAGATGAGCTGATAACATGTTATACTACATAATAACTAATAGATTTGCAGTTGAGCGTTTTCTGTAGGACTGTTTGGTGATCAACCAAATGTGGAGATGCTGATTGTGCATGTGTTGTGATGAGAAAGTCAACCAAAGACGGCCATCCCAAACTCTTTGGCCGAATTAGTTAATGACCCCTTCAGTTTCCCCCACTGCGCAATTCCACAGTAACTGAATTACGCTGATATTCAAATTGTTCACTTTAAGATGTATGCCAATACATTTCCATTGATTTCAAAGTTCAACAAACCATACAACTCTATGCACAAGGACTACTTTGAATCATTTACACAGAACATTTTACAAAAACAAATGTCCTTGAAGTACAGCTCAGATGCAAAGCTTGTATGACGGTTTGTGCTGTTGGTTCCATCATTCTGTTACCAAACTTTGCGTCTGCACTGCTCTTCAAATTTTAAAAAATTGGTCAAATGTTCTGTGTAAATTGTTACAAGTAGTCCTTGTGCATAGAGTGGTATTGTTTGTTAAACTTTTAAATCAATGGCTTTTGTTTGGCATACATTGCCCTCCTGGTAAATTGACACAAGCTCAAAATAACTTCCTCGGTGTACACATCACAGACAAACTGAAATGGTTCACCCACACAAACAGTGTGGTGAAGAAGGTGCAACAGCGGCAGGGGAAGCAGGTAGCATAGTGGTTAGAGCGTTGGACTGGTAACCAAAAGGTTGCAAGATTGAATCCCTGAGCTGACAATGTGAAAATCTGTCCTTCTGCCCCTGAACACGCCAGTTAACCCACTGTTCCTAGGCCGTGAAAATAAGATTTTTTTCTTAACTGACTTGCCTAGTTAAATAAAAGTACAAAAATACTATTTTAAAAAAGGCTCTCCAGAGGGTAGTGAGGTCTGCACAATGCATCACTGGGAGCAAACTACCTGCCCTCCATGGCACCCACAGCACCCGATGTCACAGGAAGGCCAAAAAGATCATCTACCACCTGAGCCACTGCCTGTTTACACTGCTACCATCCAGAAGGCGAGGTCAGTACAGATGCATCAAAGCTGGGACCGAGAGACTGAAAAACAGCTTCTATCTCAAGGCCATCAGACTGCTCAACAGCAATCACTAACTCAGAGAGGCTGCTGCCTACATTGAGACCCAATCACTGGCCACTTTAATAAATGGATCACTAGTAACTTTATACAATGCCACTCTAAATAATGACACTTTAATAATGTTTACATATCTTACATTACTCATATCACATGTATATACTGTACTTTATACCATCCACTGCACCTTGCCTACTGCCGCTCAGCCATCACTCATCCATATACTTACATGTACATATTCTCATTCACCCCTTTAGATTTGTGTGTATCAGGTAGTTGTTGGGGAATTGTTAGATTACTTGTTAGATATTACTGCACTGTCAGAACTAGAAGAACAAGCATTCCGCTACACTCACATTAACATCTACTAACCGTGTGTATGTGACAAATACCATTTCATTTGATGATTTGTTTCAATGTTCACTTAAATGATTCATTTTGAGTGTGTTAATTGTTTAGTACAGGCCTGCTGTGTTATTCACAATAATCCCTGGGTTGTCATGCCTTATTGCTTCATTATATTATTAGTCATTAGCCCATTAAAAAAATGCCACAAATAGGTTGAAAGGGGTATAGCACAAGACAAGTCCAGAAAATAAAACCCCTCACCCGCTCGCCCCATAAACGTGTAGCCATAGAGACAGACAGCCCAAACCAAACATCCAGCTATGGTATTCACACAGGTTGTGCTTTTTCCCTGGGGGAAGGCTGTGGCTTAAGGAAACCTTTTGATGCTCTTTTTGCTATCTGTTGTTGTGCCAGAGTAGAATAATTGCACTGCTGGGGCGTGTTTCCCTCACCTTCTGCCCCTAAGCAGGCCAAATGCAACTGATTTTGTCTGAATGTACAAAATTGAAGAAGACATCTTCTCAACCCACTGCTTTTTGCTATGTTCCTTTCTCTTGTTCTGTTTTTGCTTTTTAAAAGCGGAGCAAAGCCTCAGACCTGAGGATGAGCTCCTTTCACCCTTAAAGAAATCCTTCCATACCCTGTGAGTGTGTAGGTATCGCCTGGTGGTGCAGACACTGAAATACACACATACAGTAGTAGGCTAGAGGCCACTGGTAGTATCATCCTTGTGTTAAGGCAAATGATTGCATTACTAAAATCATTCCAATTGATTTTAGCATGCAAATACAGTCTGCAAATGCAGGGTGGAAATGATTTAATATTGCTTTTGAACTTTTTTTCTGATTGTGAATAAATCGATAAATGAATACGATTTTGATCAAATGTCATCAATATACACTATAAACAAGGTATTATTATGTGAAAATGGTACTAGCCGCCTGTATTTTCTTAGCCTTCTCAGTTGAAAAGCTGCCCTTTCTCCAAAAGGACACGGCCCAATGCCAATGGCTCTGTTTGTCCTTCAGTTTTGTAAACTCGTAAATATATCAGCACCAATTTTCCAATTGTGTTGGTAATTCTTCACCACACAGCTTCATTGCTTCTGGTCATTTCCCAATAATGCCCATCGGCTCTGAACAATGCAAATTACCTCACTTATCAGCTGTAGTTTATTAAGTAGTTTATTATCCAGACAAATCAATAAAGAAGTGTGTTCTGTTTTTTAGGCATAAAAGAGTGATTTATGTCATTTTTGTTGTTGCGAGGGGGATGAAAAAGTGTTGATGGGTCGTGCAACCAAGACATAGGGAATGACGTGAGTATGAGACGCATAAATATGGAAGCAAGGCGGAGGAAATGGCACCATTGGCCTTTCCTTAAAAGAGCATGCGAATTATGACAAGTGATTTACACATATTACACAAACATTTTTTTTTTTTTTTTTGCACAAGGACACAAAAATCTTTCGGTGTAATGAGAAAGTAAGGCTGAAATCACGGGCCGATAAATGAAGAGCCAGGACAGGTCACTCAAGGTTGCACATGGAGGGGCAAGAACATAAACACACCTTTCTCTTTGTATACTTATCAATAGACAGTCCCTATACTACACCGATGCTCGAAATAGTGAAATATGTTGACAACATGTGTACCTTAGTGCAAGGATTCAATTTATACATAGGTACCAAATCAATTAGCATTTTGTTTTAATAATATATCATCACTAATGACTAATGACAACAAAAATGTGCGTAACGAGAAAACAGAAATAACACACTTATTAGAAATATCAAAGGATATACAAGGGAATGACAAGCAATGTTGTAGGTCAGCTGTGCAATGAAACTGAACTCTTTAAAGCGGTTGAAACGATTGTATTTTCTCAGGGGGCAGACTTCATTTCCAAACATTCACAGTAAGAGAATAGAGTCAGGTTCTATTCTTCTCTCGGTGCACATATTTGAATAACCATTTCCCCTTACAGTAGTGTGTATCAGTAACCTTCCTGAAGTGTGCTCTGCTCAAACTCAAGCCATTCCAGAGTCTAGATTCTGACTTTGTGCAGAACTCAATTAGGGTTCCAATTCTTCATAAGGCCACAAACACAAAGCAGAAGTGGCTTGTGATTAGCTGCCAGATCAAGCCTAGTGTATCCCCCTGGCCAATGAGAAGCTGAGGGTCCAAAACCAGAACACCTGGCGGTCTGTTTGTGTTGAACTCCCTGCTCTCTCAGACTCAGGCCTCACTAAGGCATATCAGTGGTTGAAACCCTCCAAACAACATCACAGCATTTAGCCTACCTGGCAGGGATCCATTTGAGTTCCTATTTGAGTTCAGCAGCACACACTACTCATACCCCTCACATAGTGTCTCTACAGCTTGTGAGCTCTTATAGAAACTTTGATAGAAATTATTTAATATTCACCAAGGGGTCATTGGTTGAATATTGTGGCAGTGTTCCAAAACATTGTTGATGTTTATTTGACAGTTTAATGTGAGCGAGAAAGACAGACATTTTGAAAGCAGCTCTGTGTATCTTTAGCTCAGCCCCACTGTGATGTTTCCTCGATCAAGAGGCTCATTTTCCAATGCACTATCAACATAATGATGCCTCTTTAGGGCCAAACCACATCCAAATCAGTTAGTAAACAACCAAAATGGGGATCTGTACACATTTTTACAGACAATTAACTGTTACCACGAGGGGCCCAAATGGATTAGTAGACTCATTAATGTCTTAGGCTAATGCGCCCTTGATTAGAAATGTGAGGAAACGTGATCCAAATTGTGTTTGATCTCAGTGCGATGCTTAAAAAGGCCCCTCAGCTGGATAACAATGATTGAGATTGCTGGAAATCCCCCCAGAAAATGTCCTGCTCTTATACCTTTATTTTATTTGGCGGAAAAGCCGATGCTTTTGTAAATGCGAGTGGGTGAGGTTGATGAAAATTGTCTTCCTTCTTGAAGGCGCCCTTTTTGCTGCCTCCACTGAAAGCTCTCAAATCATTGGTTTGAGTGAAGTGTTTATCAGTGTTTGTCTCCTCCAGCTCTGTTTTTGGTGTGGAAAACCTCAGACTCATTTTGAAGGGGATGATGCTGTTGTGAATATGATTAGGTGGGGCTCGCATTCATACATTTCAGATATCCTCCATGCCGCACGAACGTGGATGTTAATTCATATCCGAAGGGAACCCTATCCCATACGGGGATTGTATAGGGATTCTGGGAGCCAATCACATACATTGAATGAATGAATTATCATCTTATCATTAATCATGAGCTGTGGACATTCTCAACACAAGAGAAACAGAAACTAAAGTACAAATGTGATTTTCTATGAGTATTTTCCTGATTTTAATTGTCTTTGATTTTCCTTCCAAAATACCAGAATCAAATTAAGGGTGCAGTTCTGTTCCCCTTGTGAAGCGCCAGCCAAGTGGATGTGGTCGATTAAAGTACACCATTCTGCTAGTTATAAGGCAGCCAGGGAAAACGACATGCACTACTACGTGCCTACCGTCACCTGAATGCTGCCAAACACAATTTTGTAATGTTTTACAGAGACACCCTCAAAGGCCTTGTCCTGATTATCAGCCTGGGTAAGAACACTAATGATACTTCCTGATTTGTTTTCTTTTTTTTTGCATGCTTTACTACTCTGTGTACTCTGTCGCGAGTAACTGTCATAAGTATAGAGAGCCTAGAATACAGAAACTCATCATTCCACTTCAGAAGAAAAAATATATGAAGATGAATTGCACAGTACAAACTGGCAGCTGATAACTAACCCAAAGTTGTGGCATCACAATAATAGTAGGAGTTCTATCACTCCTTTTTGTAGAAATGTAACATTAAACAACTGTAACACTTGGGACTTTACTTGCTGCCAATGAATCATCCCCAGATCTCTTAGCGGGATAGCGAAATGAAGACGTCTGCTCTCTGATATACAATACCGCGAACGGCATCACTTGTGCCCGACAAACACAATCTTAATCCAGGAAATAGCTTGCAATCAGAATATTGGAGCTGACATCAGAGGTAGCCACAGAGGCGATCCCCACACACCCTCCCGAGCTTCAAATGTCTTCCCGGCCCTGTTATGGGTTTCCCGCATGATGAAGTGTGACACTCTGCAAACACAAAAGCCTCAGCCCTCTCGTGGGTCCACTTCGCTTTTCTTGGATTGCCCCAGCCCGCCCAATGCCAAGTCAACTTGACTCTTGTCAGAACGGGCCCCATATCTATGAAGAGTGTGTGTGAGGTGTACAGTTTGCGTGGGTGTTCAATTCAACGTCTATTCCACGTTGGTTCATTGTAATTTCATTGAAATTAAGTGGAAACAATGGTGATTCAACCAGTATATGCCCTGTGGGCTTTGAGTGTGGATATCTTGTCACAGGGCAATGCCTCGGATGTGGTTTGTGTGTGTGTGTGTGTGTGTGTGTGTGTGTGTGTGTGTGTGTGTGTGTGTGTGTGTGTGTGTGTGTGTGTGTGTGTGTGTGTGTGTGTGTGTGTGTGTGTGTGTGTGTGTGTGTGTGTGTGTGTGTGTGTGTGTGTGTGTGTGTGAGCTGTTTTGGAGCCCACACTGAGATTATACGATCTGCTTCCTAATCAAAACCACCTGCCACCACCTGCTCTGCATCGGGGGCCAGTTCATGGATGCTGCCTGTCTAAAGCACCACACATTCTCATTTGACTGTCCCTACTCTCTCGTCCATGAGATTTGGAGGGACTTAAGAAGCTTTAGGAGGACCACTTTACTTCAATCAGCCATGTAGTTTGACTCACTGGTGAATAATGCAGTTATATATTGGAGTTCAGTTTCTAACATTTCCCCTGACTCCGAAGACAGAACACATTCTCTATTGGTGAAACAGACACATATTTTGTTTCTCTCCCTGCCAACTGATGAAACACCTGAAGTAGCTGTCGACATCCAATATCTCTTTAGTGCCTCAGTCATTCTGACAAATTCAATATAAACCTGTTTTATCCTAATATACTGTGGCCTGGTCATACATCCTCTCCCTCCCTTGGGTCACCTGCCCTAGCCTAGTCTCGGCTAAGCTAACTAGCTTTCCACCAGAACACAACCCGTCGGGGTCTGCCATTTGTCTTGTGGTTTTGAGCCGGGGCTATTTCTCTAACACGGAGTCCAATGTCAACACAGGCACTATAAATATCCAGCCGGGCAGAAGTAAGCCTCCTATGGGGGAGTCATAGGAAGAGAGGGAGGAGTAGAAGGAGATTGCGGAGAGGGAGGAATACAAGGAGAAAGCGCTTGATCTGTGGACGCAGTTTAGTGATCTAATATTTAATCACATCCTGGACTGGGGTGACGGCATGAAGAAGGGGGAACCAGGACTAGCTCTACTGTAAGCGCAGGAAAACCGCAGGAGCCACATGGAAAAAATTATAATCCGCAATCAGTGTTACTGTATTCTGAGAGCTGCTTCAGTCTGGACCATGAATGTTGAGGGCCTTAGAGAGAGTTCAGCTAGACTGCTCATCTGATGATTCACAGTATGAATCACTGACTTTTGGTTGACTTTGCCTGTGCCCAAAGCATTAAATAGGGTCTAATAGTGTACATATTTATTGAAGACTCAGAAGGAGCTACCATACAAATCTGACTTGAGTTTGTGGTTCATAGAAAGACACACTGTACACCAAGACGGTTAACCGACCAACCAATCGCTCTGAAGCTCCGGTGAGCATTGTGTGAGAGATGGCCTCCGATCATTCAGAACCATTTCTAAACCTGTGACTAACCATAAATAACAAACAAAAGCCAAGGCCTCCTGCGACCCCTGCTGCCGCGTCACCGTCCTCGCCGCCAGATGGGAAACGCTCCGCCAGGCGGGACATGACCTCAAGTTTACGGCCTAAAACCTGTTGATCCCAGGCGATTGATTGTCAACCCGGTTAAAAGAGAGAGCCCCCGCCGATACCCCGCCAACCACTGTCTTATCTGTCTCAGGGAGAAACAAAAGTTATTCTGTCAGCGATTCTGCCATGAGAAGCACACCAGTGGCCTCTGCCTGGTTTTTATGGGGTGAATTCCATACACTGGGCCCAATATTCCTGGCTGCTGGAGTCCTGTGATTAAAGTGTATACAAAAGGAGGCAGCTCCACTAAAACGCAGTGATTTAGAGAGCTGTCACCCCAGTTCAGACGGGGCAAGAAGTTCAGGCCCCAGTAGGAGGCTTGTAATAAAAATTAAACAAGGAATCAGACAGGAGCGGACAGTGCTGGAGGGGGGAAGGGGGGGGGGCAGGAAAGGGTTGTCTGGAGGGGTGTGTGTTCATGTAAAGTCCTTCAATGCCCCACTCACACTGGATAGGATCGACAAAGACACAGCATCGCAAAAAGCCATGACCGGTCATTGACCTCCCCATGACCTTGTAAAAACCTTGATCTCATCTTTTCCACCTATTCCCCCTATGCAGGATTCATCTGGCCGGCTAAAAGGAGGGGTCTGATACCTTCAAGTACCAGCCGGCTATAAAAGATACATCCTGATGCAGCTTCCTCTGTTGTGTTTATTAGCCCTCCTTCCCCTCCTCTCTCTACCTCCTCTCTGCTAACCTCCAGCACCACACCCATCCCAGCTCCTTGCCTGCTAGCCTTTGGCTAACCCCTGATATACCGGGTTCAGGCTAGGGTCAGCAGACTCCCAGCCAGCCCAGTGGGCGTGTGCCTCAGAGGATTCGATCCATGCAGGACAAATGTAGATGTAGATGTAGAGACCCTGGGAGTCCTCTGATGTTCTCTGGAGCTTCCCAAGAGGGAGGGGCCTTCTGCTTGTTTACGACATCTTCGATTCAGATGGTGGGGTGGGGTGTATATTATCAGTACAGTACTGGAGAGTACAGTACAGTGCATACAGATGTCTCATGTAAAATAACACTGTTATTCCCTAACATTACTGTCAAAGGGCAAGCTGTGAGATGGGCCAGCTGGACTGGAGGAGTAGAGAGAGGGGGGGGGGGGTCATGACCGCTGTACATACGGGGTCCAAACGCCCCTCTATCTCTCACCATAGGGATTGTGCAGTATTTAATTTAACCTTTATTTTACTAGGAAGGTCAGTTAAGAACACATTCTTATGTGTGTGTGTGTGTGTGTGTGTGTGTGTGTGTGTGTGTGTGTGTGTGTGTGTGTGTGTGTGTGTGTGTGTGTGTGTGTGTGTGTGTGTGTGTGTGTGTGTGTGTGTGTGTGTGTGTGTGTGTGTGTGTGTGTGCATGCATTTGGATGTGTGTGCATTTATGTGTGTGAGAGGAGAGCGTTGCCATGCCAGATACCATGTCCCCTTTCTCGCTCTCCTCTCCTCTTGAGGAAGAGCCTGCTCTCTCGGAGATGGCTGATGCAAGAGGCTGGTATCCGCTGCTTCCTGCTCACTGCTTCCTGATCGCTGCTTCCTGATTGCTGCTTCCTGCTGTAGGACAAAGAGAACACACACAGGGGACCAGGCAGCACACACACTCCTCATGCCAGGTCACCTCACGTGTTCACAATACATGCGTGTGAATCCCTGCCCTGGCACTATCCACTTGTATCTACACACCTCTCTTTCTCTCTCTCTCTCTCTCTCTCTCTCTCTCTCTCTCTCTCTCTCTCTCTCTCTCTCTCTCTCTCTCTCTCTCTCTCTCTCTCTCTCTCACACTCGCTCTATCTCTCGCTCTCTCTCTCTCTCCCTTTTCTCTCTATCTAACATAGGAAAAATCTTTAAAGAGAACATGAAATACCGTAAATAGTATTCCACTATTGTGTCAGCCTGTTGCTGAAAGCATATTATTTGCTAAGCAACAATAATGGCAACAATGATAACAAACACTAAAGTACCATAATGGAAATAAATCTATTACAAAGTGCACATGGACACATTCACAATCAAGAATGCTGAAATGTAAACAATAACATCCGAAAATGTACTCCAGAACCTGGGGTTCTTTAGAATAACAAATGCTTTCTCCTTAGGGCACCCCTGATGGTTCCATTTTTCACCCGGGATAACCTGCTAATTTTTACTGCTCAATGTCCTCCACTCAGCCTATGTCACTAAGTCACACACACGCCACCACTGCCTGATATATGAGCTGGGACTATGATGTCAGCGAAAAAACACTTTCAATAATTGCTTTGATGAATATCCTCAACCTTCCAAAACCTTGCATTCCCCAGCCAGCCTGCATCTCTCCCTGTAAAGTTCATCTCTCAGCTCACTTTCAACTGTTGAAGCCATCCAAGTGATGTATTGCCCTCTGCCATCCCTGTATTCCAATGCGCACTATTTACAATCGATCAAATTAAGAGGCTACCAGCCTCATGTGCATAAACATAAAATTACCATGAATTAAAGAGGGAAAGAGAGTGTGTGCAGAGTCAGAGTGTTGAGTGTTTAATTTGTGCATTGGGTGGTGCTCTCAGAGAAGTGGATTTCTTTTCTTTATGGTTAGTCTGATGACCACACGGTTTGTCCAGTCGGTCTGGCCTCTCCTCAGACAAATGTAGAAGTAGGATCTTAATTTGATCATTATTTTGCTGCTGAGAATTTTGAAGTGTATTTGAGTTTTAAACAGGCTTCTAAAGTTTGTAATTGGTTTCAGTGTCTCAGCCCACGGCCTCAGACCCCAACAGTTGGTTGCACTGTAAGCGTCTGCATATAGAAGGCTCTCACAGGGGAACATGTCTGTTCCTGCTGTGTGATTGTTCAGGATCAGTTGAAATGGATATATACACAGGGAGGGGTCTGGAGGGCTGAGAGGCTAGATGGGGCCTTGGACTGATCCTAGAGGGCCTGGGGCAGTAACTGACGTGTCATCGTCACCATTCTAAATTAATAGTGGGGTGTAGTATTCCTTTACGTGGCTTCAGAGAAAATAAACGTTCACTTCCTGGATGCTGATGGAGAAATGCAGATAGCTCTATGGAAATGTGCCACACACTTGCCGCCGGCCAAATGGTGCGGTGCCCTGAGTGGAACAGCTCTAGGATACAGTGAGCTAAATCAGAGATGAACAACCAGTGGATAGGATTCTGATCTCCAAGCAATTATGGTTTAGGATGTAAAAAAACGTGTGATTTAATTTAATCCTTCTGTATATGTACTATATTTCTTCTAGCGGAGTCCTGGATTGGCTGGGAAGGAGACTGGCTCCTCTCCATGTTAGAACGAGGCCCGGCAGTGATGGCAGTGATGGTCCTAGTGTAACAAATTGATAGGAGTCAATTAAGTGTCTATTATTAACCTCCTATGGTTCACTGTCAATTAGCTGTCCCATTAACTCTGGAACACTGTACACTGTATGTATTTAACTCTGGGGGGATCCACCATGCCTTGGCAGACATCTCTTCCATAGTCATAAAGACGACACCAAAAGGATGACTTTAAAGCAAATGAAATTCAATTAGATGTAATTAAACGGTTAAGGTCATTTGTACCTCTGGTTCTGGCTCTTAGGTGATTCATAGTAATAATAAGGTACATTACGGCAGCGTTTGTAGATTAATCATAAATTCACCACACTTATATTACCATCTTAAACCAAGTGCACAAAAAAGGTTTTTATCCTGGTAATTGTCATATTAATGATGATATTACTCTCCGGTTTGGGTCTGGGTTAGGGTTGATAGGAAATTACTTCTACCCATAAGAGGCGTGGGACATTTAGATACAGCAGGATAAGATTTGGATCAGAGATGAAGCATAGTCTTTCCTCTGTTCTAGGCGATTAGAGAGAAAAAACTAAATAATATTTAAGGGACCATTTCAGACCCATCCTTCAAATACAGGGACAATAAATGATGAACTCAGTTGTCATATTTATTTTCATTTATTTTCACCTCAGTTCGTCAGGTTGTTAATGGCTGAAAATGACACAAGAAAGTGTCTGGTCCTCGTCAGCTCTATGAATTTGTTAGGCCATAATTCACCCTAAAGCCACAAACACTGAGCAAACACATCCGATAACACCCAAACACCATTTGACCACCATCTTTTCCTTGAAATCTCCCCCAATAAAAGCATGTTTTCATGGAACAGATATGAAAGGGATAGCCTTTATTCTATTGGGCATCGAGAATTTCTGAAAAAGTTCGAGGTCAACCAATGAGAAACATTGCTCAGAGAACATCCACCATATTTCACTTCCTGACCGTGTCTCTTGCTTCTGTCATCCCATAATTGGGGTGTTTGAAAACATGATCTAATTTTAGTCAACGAGAAGGAGGAGAAATCCAATAGCATTTGAACCAAGCCTTTCGTGTTTGTCTGCCAGTGTATGACATAGTGAATTCCTTTGCCAATGTCCCTTTTCATGTCCATCAGTTAACCGTTGCACTTGTAACAGGAAATCAGTTTACTGCTGTACTGACTGATTCCTATTTACACAAAAGCCCCTAAAACACTTAAGACAGGATATTCAATTGTGAGAGGTATTTTGCACGCAGGTTTCCCGGAGCTAGCCGTCATACTCAGTTATAGCACTACGAGTTGAAACTCACAACACAGTACAACTAACTACTAACACAGTGAGGAAGTCAAGGCCTGCTCGTCATTAGGGAGCTGGACTAGCAGACTACACACAGTCAGGGCTAGGCTCAGGAGGCCTGTTATAGAGTCGGACTTACCTACTGGATGTTACCATAGACGATATTTTCCTCTGTGTTAGGATAATTGATGCCTATGATAAAAGCATCTTCTTTCCTGAGAAACTTGAAGTTCAGCTTGGTCTCTCTGTTGACTTTGGTGGTTCAGTATTCTGTATGTGCTTAGTGTGTGGCAATTCTATCCAACTCTGTGGTTAAAATAAAGGGAAATGGAAGCTATCCTTCCCAAATGTTGAATTTGAACTTTCAACTTTGTCCTGACACGCCAGACATTGTATCGTTTGACCTGGCAATTGTATTGTATACAGCAGTGCCTGGAGTGAATTTGTGGACATCCTCCACTGTATAACAGTGCCTTGCCAGCCAGAATCCCAGCCAGCCATTTTAGCTAATGGCTCTTCCTTGAGAGATTTACGATGAGAAGACAACGAACAATTAGAGAAAGGAAAACACAAAAGCCAGGAGTGCTCGGAGGAGAGATTTATGACCACATTGAAGGCTTTATTTTTGAAAATGAAAGTCTGATTAGAAAGTGCTGATGGTTTAGAAGAGGGACACTCTCACACTCTGAGCTGAATTCTTATGTCACCTCATCGCTGGCCTCATTTAGTCTCGTTTGGTCGGTCGCAACGTCCTGTCCAAAGGGTGATGTGTCTGTCCTGTCCTGCTTTGTTTGTTTACTACCATGCGACCTGTCGCTTTCCTGCCCTGACGCAGGCAGGCAGATGTAATAAATGAATCATGCTGAGATAAAGCCCCTGTCTGGCCCTATAGTGACACGGCCAGCAGAGTGCTGCAGTCTCTGTTGACAGAAGGGGTCTGTTTTACTCCCCATCCGGAGCACTTCGGGTGTCTCTCCACTCAGGAAGTAAAGCTGGAAACACTTGTAGTCATGTTCCCAGAATCCAGGAAGGAACCTGTAACGCTGAGAGAGGAAATACGACAGTTTGAGAGAGAAAGAGGGGGGGGGGACGATGACCGTTTACTGTAGTTTACAGTGGAGTTGCTATTAGATTGCATATAATAATCTTCTTAGTCTGTCCAGTCCACAGACTGATGGATAGAAAACGAACCAAGCCGTTTAGAGTTACAAACAGAAACCCTGACAGAGTGGGAAGAAAAGAGATAGAGAGGGGAAATGGAAAGGTCAAAATGTATGTATAGCATCCCTGGCCAATGTGGTCCTTGGAAGAGGACAATTGCGATATAAACAGAAGGAAAGGGTGGGAGCCCTCTGACTGAAGCTTATCTGTGGTGTGTGCTGCTGAGGGACTCTCCCATCCTACTGACCCGAGCTATATTAAACATACACCACACAAGATAAACTGCCCCTCTCTATGTCCCATGTAGCCAATCCCTTACCAAGACCGGAGAGAGGAAGAGGAACCACACCACTGACAACAGGTCAGGGGAAATACAGATATGAGATAGGCCGACAGAAGAAGGGAAGGGTGTGTGAATGGGTGGGATGAGCTCAAATAGACATGAACCCTCAATCCCAAGCAGGTCTATTGCTTTTGTAATTGGATCATGAAGTGGCAACATCAACATTCTATTACCACTCTAGTGTAATCCAGAGTGAGGTTAGTTCCTCTTTCTTTCTTCTTCTCTTTCCCCCCGTGTCACTCCTCTCTCTCCCTCGCCATCTCTCTCTCCCTGCACAGTGCGATGCTCTGTGTGTGCACGTTGTGCTGTGTTGTGTTGTGATTGCCCGTGTTTAATGGCGGTCTCCATCTGTCTCGGGGCCCGTGTGTCTGCAGGCTAGCGGCCCGCGGCGGCCCACATTAGAGAGCTGTTGGCCATGGCCCCAGGCACATTACATCCCTCCTCTGGAAGTGTGATTATGGGGGCCTGATTATGATGTCTGAGACCACGATGAGAGGCCGGCCCAGCCGTGTGCCAAGCCAATCTCATTGCAAAAACAAAACGGCAGGAAAATTAATGACGCTTCAAATTCTGCCAGGTTTTTTAACACCGATTATCTGCGTCCAGGGCAATTTGCAGCAATTGGTGGCATATGGACTTGTGTTCTACACCCAGGGTCCAGTAACAGAAATGGAATCTGTCAGAGTAGGAATGATATCACACACATAGAAATACATTTAGTTTAATCGAATGTGATTAAACAAACAAACAGAAAGCGAATGAACAGTAGTGCGGAGCGATTAAGTGAAATGTAGTATTTCTTTGGTTATTAAACCACTAATTGACTGATGTCGGTTCAATTACTTGAATTCTATTTAGTTCAGGGTTTTTTTGTGAGCCCAACACAATTTCTCTAGAGAGAAATCAAATCATTCACCAGAGAAATGAAGTCGAGAATGACACTGAACTAAAATATAAATGTTTCATGAGCTGAAATAAAAGATGTTCCATACACACAAAAAGCTTATTTCTGTCAAATGTTGTGCACAAATTTGTTTACATCACTATTAGTGAGCATTTCTCCTTTGCCAAGATAATCCATCCATCCACATGACAGGTGTGGCATATCAAGAAGCTGATTAAACAGCATGATAATTTCACAGGTGCACCTTGTGCTGGGGACAATGAAAGGCCACTAAAATGTGCAGTTTTGTCACACAACACAATGCCACACAATGTCAAGTTTTGAGGGAGCGTGCAATTGGCATGCTGACTGCAAGAATGTCCACCAGAGCTGTTGCCAGAGAATGTAATATTAATTTCTCTACCATAAGCCGCCTCCAAAATTGTTTTAGAGAATTTGGCAGTACGTCCAACAGGCCTCACAACCGCAGACCACGTGTAACCACACCAGCCCAGGACCTCCACATCATGCTTCTTCACCGGTGTTGTCTGAGAACAGCCACCTGGACAGCTGGTGAAACTGTGGAACCGAAGAATTTCTGCACAGACTGTCAGAAACCGTCTCAGGGAAGCTCATCTGCGTTCTCATCCACATCATCACCAGTTCGGTGTCATAACCAACTTCAGTGGGCAAATGCTCACCTTCGATGGCCACTGGTACGCTGGAGAAGTATGCTATTCATGGATGAATCCTGGTTTCAGCTGTACCAGCCAGATGACAGACAGCATGTGTGGCGTCGAGTGGTTTGCTGATGTCAATGTTGTGAACAGATTGTCCCATTGTGGTGGTGGGGTTATGGTATGGACAGGTATAAGCAACAGACAACGAACACATTTGCATTTTATCAATGGCAATTTTAATGCACAGATTACAGTGACGAGATCTGATTTGATTTGAGATCCTGAGGCCATTGTTGTGCCATTCATCTGCCACCATCACCTCATGTTTCAGCTTGATAATGCACAGCCTCTTGCCGCAAGGATCTGTACACAATTCCTGGAAGCTGAAAATGTCCCAGTACTTCCGTGGCCTGCATACTCACCAGACATGTCACCAATTGAGCATGTTTGAGATGCTCTGGATCAGATGGTAGTCACACCAGATACTGACAGGTTTCTGATCCACGCGTCTACTTAAAAAAAAAAACGCTATGCATATCTGTATTCCCAGTCATGTGAAATCCATAGATTAGGGCCTAATGAATGTATTTCAATTGACTGATTTCCTTACATGAACTGTAACTCAGTAATATCTTTTAAATGGTTGCATGTTGCATTTATATTTTTGTTCAGTATATATGGGACGCTGGGCTGAAGGGTGTTGTAGTTTTCAATAAGCAAATATTCAACCTAGTTCACGGCAGAAATAAAGTAATTAATTACAATGACCATAAACCATTGAGGCTGTTCTTTTCCGGCTCGGACAGAGATGGATACACTTTTACGCCTGCTATGTTAGGTTAGATACACACAGACAGCATACGTTGCTGCAGGAGAGAGGAGTTTAAATCAAATCAAATCAAATTTATTTATATAGCCCTTCGTACATCAGCTGATATCTCAAAGTGCTGTACAGAAACCCAGCCTAAAACCCCAAACAGCAAACAATGCAGGTGTAAAAGCACGGTGGCTAGGAAAAACTCCCTAGAAAGGCCAAAACCTAGGAAGAAACCTAGAGAGGAACCGGGCTATGTGGGGTGGCCAGTCCTCTTCTGGCTGTGCCGGGTAGAGATTATAACAGAACATGACCAAGATGTTCAAATGTTCATAAATGACCAGCATGGTCAAATAATAATAAGGCAGAACAGTTGAAACTGGAGCAGCAGCACAGTCAGATGGACTGGGGACAGCAAGGAGCCATCATGTCAGGTAGTCCTGGGGCACGGTCCTAGGGCTCAGGTCCTCCGAGAGAGAGAAAGAAAGAGAGAATTAGAGAGAGCATATGTGGGGTGGCCAGTCCTCTTCTGGCTGTGCCAGGTGGAGATTATAACAGAACGTGGCCAAGATGTTCAAATGTTCATAAATGACCAGCATGGTTGAATAATAGTAAGGCAGAACAGTTGAAACTGGAGCAGGAGCATGGCCAGGTGGACTGGGGACAGCAAGGAGTCCTCATGTCAGGTAGTCCTGGGACATGGTCCTAGGGCCCAGGCCAGTTGAAACTGGAGCAGCAGCATGGCCAGGTGGACTGGGGACAGCAAGGAGTCATCAAGGAGTCATCATGTCAGGTAGTCCTGGGGCATGGTTCTAGGGCTCAGGTCCTCCGAGAGAGAGAAAGAAAGAGAGAAGGAGAGAATTAGAGAACGCACACTTAGATTTACACAGGACACCGAATAGGACAGGAGAAGTACTCCAGATAAACAAACTGACCCTAGCCCCCGACACATAAACTACTGCAGCATAAATACTGGAGGCTGAGACAGGAGGGGTCAGGAGACACTGTGGCCCCATCCGAGGACACCCCCGGACAGGGCCAAACAGGAAGGATATAACCCCACCCACTTTGCCAAAGCACAGCCCCCACACCACTAGAGGGAAATCTTCAACCACCAACTTACCATCCTGAGACAAGGCCGAGTATAGCCCACAAAGATCTCCGACACGGTACAACCCAAGGGGTGGGGGGGGGAACCCAGACAGGCCGACCACAACAGTGAATCAACCCACCCAGGTGACGCATCCCCCCCCAGGGACGGCACGAGAGAGCCCCAGCAAGCCAGTGACTCAGCCCCCCGTAACAGGGTTAGAGGCAGAGAATCCCAGTGGATTTACACAACAGAAATACCAGAGAAAGATAGAGATAGAGACAGCACATATACCTTGGGCTCCCAAGTGGCGCAGTGTTCTAAGGCACTGCATCTCAGTGCTAGAGGCATCACTACAGACCCTGGTTTGATTCCAGGCTGTATCACAACTGGCTGTGATTGGGAGTCCCATAGAGCTGCGCACAATAGGCCCAACATCGTCAGGGTCGGGGTAGGCCGTCATTGTGAATAAGAATTTGTTCTTAATTGACTTGACTAGTTAAATAAAGGTTAAGTAAATAATACATCTGCTTTGAAAAACGAGTACAATTATTGTCACAGCTCTTCAGCATACTAAGGCAGGCTAGCCTAGTTAAATATGAGGACTAAAGACAGTATGGGGAGAACAGATATAATGTTGGATGGTTGTCAGGCTGTCTGGCTGCTACTGCTTGAGGAGAGATGAGATGATGGAATAAGAAATGATATATAACTGAAATATTGTATTATGTCATAGTACTTTTCTATTGTTCTATGTGGACCTGACAGAGACAGTGGAGTATTTTCAGTGTTTTGGCAATTGAATGTTCACTATTTTTGGCGTTCGTGGTTCCATTATAAGGCTCTAATCATTTTAATGCCATTATTTCATAAAAATAACTGAAACCGAACCAACCTCAGAAAGCACTAACCACTCGGCACTAATTAACAGGTATGTTAATAGGCAATAAGTGAAGCGAGTAATGACAGAAAGAAAGGGGAAGAAAGATGTTTTAGATAGAAAAAGAAAGGAAAAGGAAAGACAGACGAACAGACAGAAAGAAAAAGTGCAGCTGACACATTAAACAACAATCAATGTGTCAAACCAGCAGTCAGAAAACACCTCACTACCTTCTGGAACTTTTCCAGAGGATGTCTGTGGGGCAGCTAAAGCATGTCACTGTGTAGCTTGGAGAAGTATTGGAGAACTGTGAGCATGCTGATCCATGTTTGACACATACCTGAAAGCCCTTGTGTTCTCCCTCAACAGTGCCTGTGGTGGTCTCCACATGCCTGCCTGGTTTTGAGGGCTACTCATCACCTCATCCCTGCCTCCAGGCATACCTCTATCCATCCCCTTCCAACTCATTCCCTCCCTTACTTTGTCTCACTCATCAGCCCCTTCCTTTTATCCCCCTTCACTCTTTCTCTCCTTTGCTTTTGTGCTCCATCTATCCAGCCCCTCAGGGCAGCAGGTGAAGTCTTGAGGTTGAAGTCTATAGCGGCGATCAGAGCTGATAACCTCTGGAATGGACAGATGTGCCACATGGGGTCGTATCTTGCCTGAGGACAGGTATGTCCAGTCATGCTGGGGGCTACAGAGACGTAGGGGCCAGCGGAGTGGGGCCAGAGGCTGAAGGCAGGGGCCAGCATGGTACAGATGAGGCTTTTGTGGCCCCTGCCAGATTGGAGATGACAGGTGAAAGGCCAACACAGCCTAAAGATGGCAGCCGGAGGGCAAGGCGGGGGATGGAGGGATAGACGGATGGAGGAAGGACGAAGGAGGGAGGGAAGGGAGAACAGATGAGATGGATAGTGCACTGAGCTGATGAGAGGATGATCAAAGATAATCAAATGACTGCATGATTTAACATGTGATGGCATGCAATACATCTGTTATTCAGACTATAGGCTGTCTGACATATTTTCTATTTTCTATGGGTAAAGATTCAAGAGACTTAATCCGTTTTTTCTCTCAGGTTCAAAATCACCTTGGTAAAATGACCAAAACTTCCCACCATTATGTAATGGCTACATAACAAATAAAGGGGAAGGCTGTCTTTCTCATCCTCCCTCCCCACACCATTCTCTCCCAACACAAACACAAAAACACACAGCCACAAGCACTGTGCATTTGTGTATTCTGAGTTGTCTCTGTGTAACCACAGGCCATGTATTCTGGTATCTAGCATCACTTATAGTAAAGCACAGCCTGTGCAATACCAGTCAAAGTCTATAGTGTATGTACTGGATGTGTGTGTGTGTGTGTGTGTGTGTGTGTGTGTGTGTGTGTGTGTGTGTGTGTGTGTGTGTGTGTGTGTGTGTGTGTGTGTGTGTGTGTGTGTGTGTGTGTGTGTGTGTGTGTGTGTGTGTGTGTGTGCCTGTGTGTGTGTGTGTGTGTGTGTGTGTGTGTGTGTGTGTGTGTGTGTGTGTGTGTGTGTGTGTGTGTGTGTGTGTGTGTGTGTGTGTGTGTGTGTGTGTGTGTGTGTGTGTGTGTAGTGGGCTAGTATTGTGTGGAAATGATGCCCCTTCTGCCTGCCTGTCTGCCCGGCCCGATTCCATCTCCTTCCAAGGGAGCAAGGGGATGGAGGGGGTGGTGGGGGATTGATGGGACGTGGTTGGGGGAGAGTGTACACAAAAAGTCACCCCGAATCTGCCATCTGATTAATCAAGGGTGATTCGGCGGCAAGCACAGCCTACCCGCTCCTTCCTGGCGAGTCCCTGTGTATTTATTTAGAGTAACCCACAGCCAGTCACGTCTGACCTCAAACTATCAGGAGCCGCCACAGTTGCGCCAAAGCATAAACAAAAAAATGCGTAATGAAGGTAAGGGGAGAGGGGGAGAGGGGGAGAGGGGGAAAGGGGGAGAGGGGGAGAGGGGGGAGAGGGGGAAAGGGGGAGAGGGGGAGGGGGGGAGAGGGGGAGAGGGGGAAAGGGGGAGAGGGGGAGAGGGGGAAAGGGGGAGAGGGGGGAGAGGGGGAGAGGGGGAGAGGGGGAAAGGGGGAGAGGGGGAGAGGGGGGAGAGGGGGAAAGGGGGAGAGGGGGAGAGGGGGAGAGGGGGAGAGGGGGAGAGGGGGAAAGGGGGAGAGGGGGAGAGGGGGGAAAGGGGGAGAGGGGGAGGGAACGAGAGGAGGGAGTGAAGGCAAGCAAGAGGAGAGGAGAGGAGGGGAGGATTTATTTTCTTGAAGCCAGGGATCTTGAGCTCACAACAGAGTTCATGAGTCCAGACACGTTGTTGCGTCGCAGAGCAGAAATAGCCTCCCGTGTCCTGCTGTTTGTTTCTCCTCTGACATGGGAAGGGAAATCATTGACCTCCGACGGACCAAAGGAGGCTCCATCCATCTTTTGAGCCAGACTCATTTTGCAGGGAGTATCAAGTAGCTGTTAGTGAAGAGGAAACCTCCCTGTGTGTATACATGGCTAATTGGGAACGTTTGCCTGTGTATTTACTTATGGAACAGCATAATGACTGAGAACTCTGAGTTTAATAATGATCAGAAGAGCATAAAATGGAATCTCTCTGTTCATGAGAACCTTGATGTAATAAGTTGTCATCAAGCACCGTCAATGTCCCCATTCCATTTGTCATTTGTCAATGGTTTGAGTATGAGGACTCGCACATACACACGCATGTGCATGCACACATACACACTGTACAGGGGGGCAACTAGCCTAGCGGTTAAGAGCATTGAAACAGTAACCAAAAGGTTGCTGGTTTGAATCCCCGAGCCAGCAAGGTGGAAACATCTTCCGTTCTACCCTTGAGCAAGGCAGTTAACCCCCAACAACAACTGCTCCCCGGGCACCTATAACGTGGATGTCGATTAATGAACCTCCCCGCACCTCTCTGATTCAGAGGATTTGGGTTAAATGCGGAAGACACATTTCATTTCAATGCATTCAGTTGTACAACCGACTACTGTAGGTAATCTCGCTTCCCTACACAAACACCCTGCAGCATTGGAAGTTCTGCTTCGAATTCCCTTAAAACCTCTGCAGTGTATTAAAAGACATCAGTGGGTTAAAGTACATCTAGCTTGATACATTTCATCATCTAAGCAAGTGAGTAGTTCTGCGAGCAGAAGAAGAAGGCAAACTAACAATTGGCCCTCTGTAGAGACGTATTGATCCAACATGAAGGTTTGCTTTCAGGACAGTGCACGTGGCTCGCAGAGGCCTCTCTCGCATCTCTTCAAGTGGAGAAAACACAGAAAAGAACAAACAAAGTGGACAGGAGAGAAGAGGGGAAGAAACAACAACAGCATACGCCAATAAATCAAATCAAATCAAATCCAATTGTATTTGTCACATTCGCCGAATACAGCAAGTGTCGACCTTACCGTGAAATGCTTACTTATAGGCCCTTAACCAACAATGCAGTTTTAAGAAAATACCACAAAAAAATTAATAAAAGTAACAAATAATTAAAGAGCAGTAGTAAAATAACAATAGCAAGGCTATATACAGGGAGTACCGGTACAGAGTCAATGTGTGGGGGAACCGGTTAGTCAAGGTAATTGAGGTAATATGTACATGTAAGTAAGTTATTAGAGTAAGTTAGTGAGTTATTAAAGTGACTATGCATAGATAATAACAGAGAGTAGCAGCAGCGTAAAAGGGGGGCAATGCAATTCATCTGGGTAGCCATTTTATTAGATGATTAGGAGTCTTATGGCTTGGGGGTAGAAGCTGTTAAGAAGCCTCTTGGACCTAGACTTGGTTCTCCGGTACCGCTTGCCATGCGGTAGCAGAGAGAACAGTCTATAACTAGGTTGGCTGGAGTATTTGACCATTTTTAGGGCCTTCCTCTGACACCGCCTGGTATAGAGGTCCAGGAAGCTTGGCCCCGGTGATGTACTGGGGTGTACGCACTACCCTTCGTAGTGCCTTGCAGTCGGAGGCCGAGCAGTTGGCATACCAAGCAGTGATGCAACCAGTCAGGATGCTCTCGGTGGTACAGCTGTGGAACCTTTTGAGGATCTGAGGACCCATGCCAAACCCTTTCAGTCTCCTGAGGGGGAATAGGTTTTGTCGTTCCCTCTTCACGACTGTCTTGGTGTGTTTGGACCATGTTAGTTTGTTGGTGATGTGGACGCCAAGGAACTTAACACAGAGGATGTGATATGTTTAGATGAACCAAAGAAGCCTGGCATAGAAAGCCCTGAATGAAGGTTATGGTCAACCAACACTGCTTCTGTAACATCTCTATGTCATCTCTATATACAATGAGTGTACGAACACCTTCCTAATATTGAGTTGCACCTCATGTTGCCCTCAGAACAGACTCAATTCGTTGGGCATGGACTCTGCAAGGTGTCGAAAGTGTTCCACAGGGACTCCAATGACTCCAATGCTTCCCACAGTTGTGTCAAGTTGGCTGGATGTCCTTTGGGTGCTGGACCATTCTTGATACACACAGGAAACTGTTGAACATGAAAAACCCAGCTATGTTGTTGTTCTTGACACGCTCAAACCGGTGCGCCTGGCACATACTACCATACCCTGTTCAACGGCACTTCAATATTTTGTCTTTCACATTCACCCTCTGAGTGGCAGACTTACACAATCCATGGCTCAAATGTCTCAAAGCTTAAAAAAGCTTTTTCTTTAACCTGCAGCCTTCCCTTCATCTACACCGATTGAAGTGAATTTAACAAGTGACATCAATAAGGGATCACATAAGGGATTTAAGGGATAGTTCACCAGGATTCACCTGGTCAGTCTGTCATGAAAAGAGCAGGTGTTCCTAATGTTTTATACACTCAGTGTAGAGTACAGTAAGAAACAAGCTTCTAGGCAACATATTCAAGAGGAGAGAACCCACTGCCAGGTGTCGGTTAGTAAACATCCCCAACGTCACAATCCTGCATCCCAACTCCTGAAAGGCATTTTAAAGACATGGGGGGAAGGAGGGTGTGGTGGGAGTGGGTTGTGGGAGGGGGTTCTCGTTAGGATGCTGTTTATCTCCCTGTATGTCCTTCCTCCCCTCCTTCTCTCCTCTTCTCCTCCTTCCCTTGTTTTTGTAACAAATCTGCATGAGACGTGGCAAGGGCCGAGGGGGCGGCAGGTGGGCAGGATGGCAGTGCAGGCGGGTGGGCATCACCACCTGGTGCTGAGAGAGAGCCTCCTGCCAAGGGACCATGGTGGGACAACCTCCCAGCACAGCTTGTTGGGCTCTGACCCACCACATCCCTCTCTGCTGCCTCACACCCTCTTTCCCTCCCTCCCGCCCTCCCTCCCCCTCCTCCTCCACCTTTATCCCATCACCCCATCGCCCTCTTTCCCTCCCTCCTTCCCTCCCCCTCCTCCGTTCCATCACCCTCCCTCCCTGCTCCCCCTCCTCCTCCCATCACCCCATCCAGATCGTCATGACAACTCTGACTGTTGAGGAACAGAAGGGGGTCTGGCTCACGTTGAGGGAAACACGAGAGAAGGATGAGGAGAAAAGGGAGGGAGAGGGAGAGGGAACACGTCGGTAAACAGCAGCACCTTTGGTCCGGCGTCTGTCTGGGCCTGGAGTCCTGTGGTGTGACAGGTAGACGCTCTTGTAGAGTTCCCAGCATTCCTAAACGCCGAGGTGAGGTTGAGAAGTCCCAGATGCCCCCTTCCTCCTCCTTCTAGCAGAGGGGTAGGACAGACTCACTCCAGCGTGACTTTGAGGCATGGGAACAAACAGTCTTCTACACAGGAGAACATACATATCAAGGTGGTCATTGGTAAAATAGGCAGATCCTCCGTAAACTATTTAAATACTATTTCAAATACTATTTAAATGGTTTGACAATATATTGTGTAATCAGCACGTCAATTAAGTGAATCAATAGAGTGTGACTGTGTGATAAATGTTTGGCACATTATTTAATAAAGATAATGTACATATTCCATTACACGGATGTTGAACATTGATCATGAAAGTAGCCCCCTTGTCCAAAAGCCTACCAAATAAGCAACAGCCCACACAGTCGATGATACATTGTGGATCAAAAAACATATCACTGTTTTCACACACACTAAACACACAGTAGTACGTAACTGAACAAGCGACTACTCCACATCAGAGGACGCAGAACTATGACTAACCCCCCCATCTTCAAACTTCTGATGAAATTATGCATACGCCATACTGCAAGACAATATTTTCTGTCAAAGTAATACCCTCGACAGCTCCTCAACTCTCTCTGACAAAATAAAATAAATGCATAACCCTTTGACTTTTTGGATTTAGGAGACGACATGACAGATGTATCACCGCATTCCACATCTCCTCTGCCCGGAAAATACGAAAATGCATGATTAATTTTCACAATATGCGGATGCGTTGATGGCCAAAATCCATACAGAATGCCAGGATAGAGCAGGCAGGCAGGGAGGGAGGCAGGCAGGCAGGCAGGGAGGGAGGCAGGCAGGCGGGCGAGTCAGCAAGCGAGAGAGCAACCCTAACCTTGAGCTTTCACCATCATAAGTTGACATCTCTAAAAACATGTTCTTTTTTTCTTCAAGTGTGGGTTGTCAGCGGGGCTGTCAGGGGCGAGGAGAGGCGACGTTAAGTAAGGAAGGACACATGTGGCTAGGGGAAGAGGAGGAGGGGGGGGTCTTCATAAAGTCACTCAGTGCTTCCTGTCACTGTTAAGTAGACAGGTGCTTACCGTTAACACCCCTCCCTAATATCTTTATGAATATTTATGACTCTTTCCCTTCTAATAAGTTGCTCGTTAATGTCACAGCTGCCAAATATTGACTATGACTTTCTTTTCAGAAGTAGCGCATAAATAAAACATATTTTAAAGAGAGATTCTGACCTGCTTAAATACATCACTTTCCCCCCCATCCGCTTTGATCAAAACGCACTTCATTATTATAAGCTGCTTCGATGACTTTCCTAGCGTCTTGTCTGCGCTTACATGTGGAATACATCTTTATTTACCTATGTGTATCCCTCCATCTATTTCATACCCACACTGTATGTATCCCTACTTTGTTTCTCATAGTGAGTGCGGTCAGAAGTGGCTAAGTGTCCTTCTTATTATGTGGGGAAACTTCGAGAGTTGAAGTATAAGTTGCTGCTGGGTCTCATCAGTGGAAATGGGGGGAAATTACTCTCTGGTCTCCTAGGATTTGTTCCCTGATTACTCCCTAATTCTGAGTCTCACTCCGTCACTGCATACTCTTCTATTCCCATGAAAACTTGGCCCGAGGACCGGAGCTGCGATCCACACTGTAAAAAGAAGGGAGGGGAGGTTGAGACGATACATGGATGAAATCCGACAAGTTCTTTGTTTTCTGTTGTAATAGTTGAGGAGGCTAAAGGCCACTGTTTGATCTGGGGTCTCCCATTAGAGGCAGATCTGGTATTAAGTCACTGTATGTACAGTATCATTCTGAATCAAAGACTATACATTAGTGACGTAATCATTGCAGGGCAAGTTAGGGTCTTAATCAAACTGGGGATTTATGTCCAAATGTCGCAGCACACTGCTTCAACAGACAATGGTGCATTAATGCTCCATTATAGAGATGTTTACTGAATGCCTTTGTCCACGCATAGGCTAGTGAAAAGGCCACGAGTGATGAGGAGGCCCTAAAGGAAGACTCAGATAAACTGTGCTGTGGATATAGCAGTGACCAAATATGAATAGCTTCAGCTCATATCCATGTAAAGCGGTCATCTTCTCTCCCCGTGTCATTCGTTGATTTTGGACATTAAACTCTCTCACATGCCTCATGCATTCTTCATCAGAACCCCATATTGTTATTTTTGTCTGCCGTCTCCTTTTATTCATTTTTGACTTATCTTTTTGAAAACATTGGGATGCTCTTTCCCCCTTCACCACTTCGCAGAAGTCGATAGCTCTGCATTGAGCCAGCTGTCAATCAAGGCATCATCAACTCTAAAGGGGTTTTTATGGAAGTGATATGAAATGAATAGATAAATCAGTGATCTTAGATATAGGCTGCTCTTTAAACATTTCATTCCATGTGAACTCTATCAAAGCATTTGAACTCATCCATCAGAATAGGTGCCAAAACTGACACGGATGGGGTAGACAATTTGGATTTTGGGGAGCAGATGGTTGTATTTGAAGTCCTATGAAGATGACTTCATATTCAACAAATATAGAATGTTAGCGCATAATATCACCGCGTGATAAAAAGGCAGAGAAAATCTAAGGAAGTAGCGGTTTGCATGTGTGAAAGAGTTGGATGGAAGAGAAAGGAGAAGAGACGTCCAGTGTTTAACAGACACAAGTAGAGGTCCTTTAGGTTTTAAACCCTGACTTAATTACATTCTGTTGGGATATCTGTGAGACTCCCTACCTCTAAGAGTAAACAAATTAGCAGAGCGAAGCATTGTCAAAGGTCAAAGGTTAGGACACAGACAGGAAGTAGCTCGTGTGACAGACTCAGACCTTTCTGGCTCATCGCTCAGGGAAGGAACAGATGTTGGTGGCGACGCACCACATGATTATCGCCACGGTGATAGAGGAACAGGGGAGGCGGGTGGCCTTGGATAGATGCTGGTAATTACCCATACTCCCCTGGGAGGGAGATGACACGTGCCCGCCACTTTTCAAGATCACAGGGGCATAATTAGAAGCCCAGTAACAGTTGTTAATAGGGAAGTGAATAAAGGTAGCAGGGAGAGAAGGGACTGGGAGGGAAGGAGAGGGTGTGCTGATGGAGGATTGTCTCTCTATTCTCTAACGACATTTTTTCCCCTCAGTGCCATAACCTTCCCGAAAGGCATTGGGAACATTTAGAGAGGTTTTGAATGGATTGGATGGTAGGAAGGACAATCTGTTTGAATCACTAGGCAAGTAAAGTGACGAAGGGCTACAGGAAAGAACTGTGTTGTTCCTACATTTAGATCTTAGCTCAGACATATCCTCAAATAGTTATGTGCCATTGTGAGACACTGAAGTTACATGAAGTTAACCCACCTTTTCAAGCAGGTTTTCATCTCTTCACCATTTTACCTCGAACGCAGGAATCTAACCTGAAGTTTGAGCTCGACCTTGCTATGGAACATAATCGAAGCTCAGAAATGCTCTTTCATCATCACAAAGATACGTTTTATGTTGAAACACAAAGGGGCTGAAGTGTACCACAACACTATCACCAACTCACCTCACACCTCACGTCCGTTATATCAGTCTGAAAACACCCCAGAAACCTCTTAAGTGCAGCAACGCTCAGCAGTCGGTGACAGGTGTGTTTTTGTCCATGGCGTCCAGTGTGATGGGGAGAGTGCCCACGACGTGCAGCTCTTAAAAGCTCTGTGGAAGGTCTCCCATGTCAGAGCATATCACAGCAGCCTTTTAGCAGCACAAAACCCTCTCTGACAGCCCCAAAATGGCTCCTCACACTTCCCTTTGTGCTACAGTCGTTCCCCGTAAACGGGAACATTTGACCCTTTCTTTCACTTGACGGCCTTATGAATTCTTCAGGGTGAAAAGGCTTAATGGGTAGAAAATAATACCACTTGGATGGAGGACGGTTAGTATGTACACTTAGCCATTGCCTGGGGGACCGTGGTTCTGTCAGAATTTTTATTTTTAAGTTATCTACCATGTAAAGTACTTCAAAAAGTATGGTAGGCAGGTAGTCTAACGGTTAGAACGTTGGGCCAGGATCTGAAAGCCGACAAGGTGAAACATCTGTCGATGTGCCCTTGAGCAAGGCACTTTAACCCTAATTTCTCCGGGGTTCGCCGTTGAATGGCAGACCCTGGCTGTGACCCCACTCTCTGAGGGTATCTCAGGGAGAGTGGGAAATGCAAAAGCACATTTCCAAATTCATGCGTGTATTAATACACACTTCTACTTGTGTGAAATAGGACAAATGCAAGCATCCACCAAATTATTATTGGTGTTATTATCAAAAACCCGACCTGAGTGGCTTAAATGTCAACACACATCTATTTGATGGACATGGCTGCTTGACCAATGACAAAAGAGTGTGATTTATGACTCGTAAATACAACATTTTGATTAGCGGATCATTGTGTGTGTGTGTTCATATAAGCTTGTGTGTGTGCAGTGTGTCTGCGTAGGCCTAGGCTGCCGTTGTGCCGCATGGCGCTGTGCTTGGCGACAGGCCCTGTAAGAGGAGGCTAGAATGGGTTCACTGCAGAGATAATGTGTGAGTTTGCCAGTCAGCCTTGTCTTCCTCAACAGAGGGGAGTTCCTGGGAGAATTAGGCACGCTGAGGCTGACACAAAAAAAAAACACCCAGATAAATGTGGAGACTTTGGCAGGACATCTTTTTTTGCATTAACTCACTGACCCAAAAAAGCGATGTCCGCAAAATGAGACCCTCGGGGAGCTTCAAGGGGAAGTGGCTATTTCCTCGTCTGCTAGAGCGCATATCATAGAATGGAGCTCAATCTTTTCAATGGCCGTCGTCCAGTTTTTAATGACAGGGCTCCACTAGGAGTAATTTGTTCAACACCTTTTGCCAATTCATACATAACACTAGTCAGGAAAGGGGGATATCCATACGCCCTCTATTTTAGAATAACCGTATCTTAAGCATTAAATCATGTATTTTGTACCTTTTCAAAGGCTGAATGTGTGGTATTCTGAATGTATTGTAAATGGTCATCAAACTCCTATGTCCTTTAAATTCAATAACAACTGCTCTCATTTGAAACCCTTTCCTTTCATGAAGTCCACCACTCCAGTTGGTATGATATTCCTCCTTTCTCTCTCCACCCATTTGAAGCTCTGTGGTAGGCGAGAAACATTCAACAGCGCAAAAGGCCCTCCTCTCCACAGTCCACACGCTCTGTCTCGTGTGTTGTCTCAGTGTTCCATGACTTATTCACTCATTTGGTTTGGTCTCGCACAAGGCATCAATATTTTATGGGGAGGAGAGGAAGAACGCCTTTCCCATGCCCTATCTAATGAAGTGTGTGTGAGCATGTGTGTGTGTTTGTGTGTGTGTGTGTGTGTGTGTGTGGTGATGTAACAACAGACATCTCTCTAGGGTGAAGAAACACAAACCACAGCAGCAGCACCACCACCACCATGGTACTCTGAAGACCTAGACGCCCTGAATCGTGTCTGTGGCGTCTATGGGTCAGTCAGTCAGCACTGGGTCACTGTCATAGGAACACTGACCCTCTGACTCCAGATCGTTCTAGTAGTGTAAAAAAAAAAAAGTTACATTCTGTCATATGTTTAACATTTCGCCATCTCAAGAGGTTGAATAAAAAATGACTAGAGTAACTGCTTATTAAGTGCAAAAATAAAGTAACAGGGTTGACCATAACCCAGTCGGCCGTAACAGGTTTGACGAATTCGTCTTAAATCAGCCATTAGGGGGAATGGAGCTTGTTGTGTTCAACATGGAGTGACAATTGAATGCAAGCTTCACAAAATAAATCACATGACATAAATAAATGACATAAATCCCCCTTTTATACATGACATAAATAATCTTCCGAAGTGACTTTGTCAAAGCAACAAAAGAACTAGGGCATGCCAAAATGCCTAAATGCTATGGCCTGCTGGGCCCTCATCACAGCAACTGTTCTCATAAGAAACCTAGCCATGCCCATTAACTGTATTTGATCTGATGCTAGGTTCACAAAGAGATCGATTCACAGTACTGTCTGCATTTAAAGGGCAGGCATGACTAAATTAGCATACCTTGTGACTTGATTACCGGCCGATTACCTCATTGTATTGGTATATCAAATCCGCAGTTCACGCTTATCAAATTGAATCCTCACTGGAACCATGCTGTGAAATGTGCTGTCATATTCCTCTGATGCGGTGTGTCTAAACTGATTTGGCACCATTTCTTCCCTGCTAACATGGTCAAATCAATACCAATGCTTTCCCTTGGTCCGACATGGGAGGCCTTGATCAATATAGGTATTGATTGATAAGTGGTTTTGTGATGCAGGGCTAAGAGTCAGGTCAGACAGAGCTGGTAGGTTACGGCTAATCAGTTTAAGTTGGCCACAGGCAGTTTAAGATGGGGATTAAGCTGTGTTAAAATGGCTGACCTACAGGGAGTGGGAGGGGGCTCTGTTCTGGATGGGCTCTGGTTGGGTCGTGGACGCCTGGAAAACCTAAGTGACCCAAGGGGGAGGACTGGACAGCCTAGCCCAGGGGAAGTGTCTTGGAGACAGACAGGGGGCCTCCTCTCAGTCTCCTGACTCTGATCTGGTGCTCTGTGTACCACGCCTGGACAATGTCACTGTTGGAAGACTTCAGCTGGAAGCCAACGACCAGTGAGTAAGGTGGGTTTAGAATGTGTTTGAAACATGACCAAAATCTTTTGGATTTTTGGGGGGTTTTGGTAATACCATTGCCCCACCCCAACAACAGATGCAAACAATCACATTATAATAGGATAGGTACACATTCAAATGTTTCAAAAATGTTATTGCACAAGATTTCTAAGGTGAACCTGACCTCCATTGGAGAATGGCATTAACACACTGTGGTGGGAGCTGACTGTGACACACTACATGGGTGTTGACATAATGAGACATGACGATGGAGTGGACACACATTAACCCTTTAGGGAAGTCATTAACAGAGGGCAGACCTTCCTCGCCCCCAACACCTGCCCCCCTTCATCTCCCCCTTTTATAGTTCTCCTTCTCCCTCTCTCTCTATCTTTCTTTCTCGCTCTTGCTGAGGTATATGCCCTCAGCGACGTGAACCATAACGCAGATCAAGGATGGAGTCATGTGATGGATAGAAAGGCAGAGGGGCAGAGACATCAACAGAGAAGGTTTTGGCCACGCCATCAAAGGAGAAAGACCTTATAAAATGAACCTGCACTGAGAGAGAGAGAGAGAGAGAGAGAGAGAGAGAGAGAGAGAGAGAGAGAGAGAGAGAGAGAGAGAGAGAGAGAGAGAGAGAGAGAGAGAGAGAGAGAGAGAGAGAGAGAGAGAGAGAGAGAGAGGGAGAGAGAGAGAGAGAGAGAGAGAAAGGAAAAATTAGAAAATTGAAAGAGTGGAAAAAGAGAGAGAGCAGAGCACGCTGGTGATGGCGCAAGAGATGACCTTTCCAGAGACGACCCAGTCACAGACCCAGGCTCGGGCTTGGGCCAAGGTACACTCTTATTTATAGAAGGTATTTATAGAGGCCATATTCCCGAGGTTGTCCTGAACGAGATGCCACTTCTCATTACCAGCAGAGGGGCTGCTGCCTGCACCTCATTTTACAGCTGGCTGAACCCAGGACCTAGGCAGGCAGCGGGAGCCACAGCACCAAGCCCAGGGTCACCTAGTAAATTCTCAGGTCCGGGAGGGAGAGCACCGTCACGCACTCAGCACAGTCACGCTCCCCATGTCTCAGTGGTGCAACACAGCATGGGGCCAGGGGGCATTGGTGTGAGTGTGTAGGGTGTATGGGGAGGATTGGGAGCATTGGGAGCATTACTTGGATATCTGTAGAGTGCAGGTTTTCCTGAATATTTTCACTATTTGAGGTGTATTTCTTGAGTTGGCACAACATTCTTTGTTTGTGGTATATAGGGTGTTGCTGTGACAAGCGTTACATCCTGAGCCAATTATGGTTGTCCTTCACCTGCCTCCAGAACCTGAGTGAGCTATGGTTGTTTCCAGAGAGCGTGAAGGTGTGCAATACACACACCCTCCTCCCTTCTCCTCTTGTCCCGACCGCTCTGCTTGTGCCTCTGCCTGTGTGTGTGTGTGTGTGTGTGTATGCCATTGTGTCTGTCTGTGTTTAATTATGCCTGTGTGTGTGTGTACCTGTGCGCGTAAGTGTGTGTGTGTGCGAGCCGGTGTCCTCACAGCAGCCATAAGTCACACTGGTAAATCACCTCAGGCCATCCTGGCAGGGCCCCGGAGCCCCAGCATGGGGTCATCACGGCCCAGGGACACAGAGACAGAGAGGGGAATGTCAACTCAAAGACACAGACACACGCTCCAGGAACAAAGCTAACAACCCCTCTCCCTCTCGCTCTCGCTCTCGCTCTCGCTCTCTAATAATAAAGAAGTCAGTTAAGTAGAACAGACTTAGCCCTCCTTTTCTGCCAGCGCTGAGCTGAACTGTACCAGGACTAGAATGGATGGTCTCTTATGGCAGAAACAGTTGCTAGTGGTAGCAAAAGGTTACCAATGCCCAATTCATAGTTTTACGGCTCATCGCTTGTCGATCTAACTTGTAATGTTCAACCTTTATTTAATTGCTATGTTTTGTATGTGGGAAAAGCTGGTCATTCGCAACTTAAAACTAAAGCACTGGATGATGAAACACAATTCAGCTGCATAAACCCTCTCCATCTGTCATAGCTCAATGAGAGAGAACAACACCAGTGTTTACAGTATGTACGTATAGGGGACAATTGAATACATTTCCCCCTGATGGTATCTTCCTGGGACCTTGGGCATTATTCACACAGCTACAGCAGCAGGAGCAGCACAGCGGTAATCCAATCTACCCTCATCCCCACGGAACCTCTCCTCTCCTCTTGCGTGGTTTTCACCTATCGGAGGGTTTTGCAGAGATTGATGTTAACAGTAGCGTTGGACAGGACGAACAAATCACTCCTCCTCCAACAAGTCAGACGCCAATGCCCTCTTCACCATAATTGCAATTTTTTTATGAGAGCGCTAGCTGCATAATCCTGCTTGTTGTCAGACACAAGAAGCCGAGGCCTGTCCTAAAAGAGCTACATTTGCACCGCAAGCAGAGAGAGATTGGGTGGGAGGGAGAAGGGATGGGGGAGCATTCATTTTATTGAATATATTTCTCCCTTAAACCAGCGATTTGCCAATAAATTGGGTGCTTTGTCACTTCATTGAAAAACAGTAAGATGAGTTTGCTATCGATTGCATTTTTTACTGGCTCCTCATTTTCCTCGCTACGCTTCCCCTCCTCCCTCTGATCCCCTCCTCCCTCCACCTCACTTCCTCCATCCTTCATCATCCCTCTTCCTCTGCTGGCTGCTTGGTGCAGGGCAGGGCGGCAACTGGCTGGGAGGCTGTCAGGTGAGGCACCATTAGACTGACTCTTGACAGGCTCCAATAATGACCACTGATGGAGAGAAGAGCTCTAACATTTTGCACAGGGGCTACACTCGCTCTCTCACGATCTCCCCCTTCTTTCTCTCTTTCACTCTTTCTCTGACCTTTCTAGGTGGGGAGAAAGAGAGATCCTCCCATCCAGTCTTCTCTAGCTCTCTGTGGTCCAGTCTGAGTGAGTGATAGGGCCCAGCAGCGCTTCCCAGCATGTCACTCTTTCACACCACAAACAGAAACACAAACCGCTCATTACAACCAACCGCCACACATGCCTGATGGATGGAAATGGCGTCAACACTGGCCTTCCCTTTTACCTTGTGTTTCTCAAGGCAGAACTCCTGTCATTCTGTGTGTGTGCGCGCATGAGCGCAAGTGATTGTGTGCAGGTGTGTGTGTGTGTGTGTGTGTGTGTGTGTGTGTGTGTGTGTGTGTGTGTGTGTGTGTGTGTGTGTGTGTGTGTGTGTGTGTGTGTGTGTGTGTGTGTGTGTGTGTGTGTGTGTGTGTGTGTGTGTGTGTGTGTGTGTGTGTGTGTGTGTGTGTGTGTGTGTGTGTGTGTTTGTGTGTATTTGGGTTGCAGCCCGTATACATTTCAAAGGTCCGTATAGATTACAATAGAAGATCTCTAATCTTGCGGTTACCATTTCCTCCCATTGATAGAGAAATTGGCCCGGATCACATTTTTGGGATTTTCTAGCGCAAGGATTGGAATAGCGTTTATCTTGCTTCTTGGCCTCATCATCTCACCAGCGTGACTAGATCGGTGGTTGTCAGAGCTTCGCTATGCCTCCCTACCCCCATGAACTATTCCTCCATGTCTCTGATTGGCTTACAGGCTTTACTGTATGGTTGTAATTCTTTCCATCCCACAAGGCTTTGTAACACTTACCATGAATGGAGACATTTTCAGGAAAAAACAGTTGATGCAAACTTGGCAAATGCTGCCCGGGCTATTCCTCACAATTAATCTGGGCTATTCCTCACAATTAATCTGGGCTATTCCTCACAATTAATCTGGGCTATTCCTCACAATTAATCTGGGCTATTCCTCACAATTAATCTGGGCTATTCCTCACAATTAATCTGGGCTATTCCTCACAATTAATCTGGGCTATTCCTCACAATTAATCTGGGCTATTCCTCACAATTAATCTGGGCTATTCCTCACAATTAATCTGGGCTATTCCTCACAATTAATCTGGGCTATTCCTCACAATTAATCTGGGCTATTCCTCACAATTAATCTGGGCTATTCCTCACAATTAATCTGGGCTATTCCTCACAATTAATCTGGGCTATTCCTCACAATTAATCTGGGCTATTCCTCACAATTAATCTGGGCTATTCCTCACAATTAATCTGGGCTATTCTTTGACATCCAATCCAAAAGGTAGCCAGGAAAAAAGCAGACAGTTGCGTCTGGCATTAGATAGAAGCTATGACCAGTTAGTGAGTGTATGACCGTATCTAAAACAGCCAATTTCACAACCCACTTTCTCATACCTAAATTGTCCTACACATGCCATCAATTATTACCTTAAACTACCCAGTTAATCTGTGGATCCAGCGTGCCAATAAATGGAGCATATTTTCCCTATGATATAGCTTGATGAAAGGGACAATGCAAGACAGCCATTCCCAGGCATACACAATTACAGACAGTCATGTTTGAGGGTTGTGGCTAGATGGAGTACAGCTACAGATCAAAAGTTGTATGTTAGAGTCACGTCTGGGATAACTGTAGCATTGAAGCTAACCCTAACCCTAACCCTAACCTTTGCCCTTTTCCTAACCTTAACCTAACTCTCACAACCTGCTGTGTCACTTACATATGTAGCTACACTATCTAGCCAAAACCATGTCAGAGAGAACAGCCATACTGCCCGCACAATGCACCGTGCTACAGCGCCACACCAGACAGTACCGGTACCATGACCCTTCCCTCTGACTGTAGCCCATTGGCCAACGTCTCATCACTACTGAAGATCTATTTGACCAATGACCATCCAGCTCCCGCTCCAAAGATGAGACATCCCGTTACCTTTCCTCTCATTCAAGAGCCACTAAATTCCTGGTGCCCCAAGTCTGGGATTGAGCAGAGCGAGGGAGCTGAGCGCTCCGGGCCCCTGGGGCTGTTTGCCTGGCTGTCTGACATCATAGGGTACGGCAGACTCTGATCCGCCGGCTCAGAGACACTATCTGACAGGCTTAATTTACTATGTCAGCCCCTTCAAAACCATTTCCCCCTCGCGCTGACAGCCATCTAGCATTTATAAATTAGCAGAAACATTAACCTTTAGACTGATTATAATGTGTTCCGAGAGAAAGAAATTAACTTCCATTTGTTAATGTCAGGTTTTGGTTCAAACTATTATTTTTTTTAAATGGGGGGGGGGGGTAAGGCGATCAGGAGGATGATTGGGGAGAGTGTGTCATATAAATGAAATGTTTTTTCTTGGCTTTGATGAATCGCTATGATATTGTTATAGAGATTATGTAGTGTTGGTTTAATTGTGCTTGTAGCTCTTGTCATTTCCAACAAAAGGCTTTTTTGTTTGTTTCCGATTTCTCTCCTTCGTGATAAGAGAGAAATGATACAGATATACACGTGTAAAGATTTCAATGTTATCATGTTGAATAGCATGCAATTAAATGTCGACGATTCTGTGCAAATCTGCCAATTGTGCGCATTTTTAGCAATATGGCAAGATCTGTTTTGAAATATGCTGACCGTACAATAGATGGACATGTGCAATTGTCTCAGTTGTATTTCCCAGCCTGTTAACTTCTGGTGAGTGGAGAGAGAGCAGAGCAGTGTTCACACATACTGTCTAACAGCTTGTCATGTGGAACTGTTGCCTTAATATTTGTGGCTATTACACTAATTAGGGGGAAGCACACAGATGGTGCTGTTTCACAAACTCACAGGCTGAGAATCAAAATGGCATCACTGCCAACATTAGTGATGGCCCGTGGAAGAAAATTCCCCCTACCAGAAAAACATATCACTGTTTTTGTCCAGCCCTCATTTTCAGAACGTTTCTTTATTCCCCAGTGAAATGTACATTAAAAGGCCTTTCTCCCTTGATGAAAAAGACTGGTCTTTAGTGGTGAAACAATGGTACTTGGGTACCATATGCTGCTTTAAACGCTGTAAGACAGCTGTAGAGCCAAAGTGTTCCTGGAGGTCGGCCAAGTCCCAGGCAGAAGCAGGCAGAAGAAGCTTTTCCACTGGTTGAAAAATGGTTCCAGCCATCAGGAAGAAGCCACTTTCCATGGACCCGCTTCCAGATGCAGGCTAGTGGGTTCTGTAGAGGATGAGATGATATGGGAGAGTGTATGGAGGTGTGTAACTGGGTTTCTCATAATTAGTGTGTGTGTGTGTGTGTGTGTGTGTGTGTGTGTGTGTGTGTGTGTGTGTGTGTGTGTGTGTGTGTGTGTGTGTGTGTGTGTGTGTGTGTGTGTGTGTGTGTGTGTGTGTGTGTGTGTGTGTGTGTGTGTGTGTGTGTGTGTGTGTGTGTGTGTGTGTGTGTGTGTGTGTGTGAATGTACAGTGCATGTGAGGTATACCATACATCAGCATGACCTGTGTGAGTGAATGACTCCCAGTTTTGCTCTGATGAGGGCAGAGAGGAGGTAAATCTTCTAAAGGTGGGACCTGCTGATTGGGCTGATTCGGAAGGTGGGCTCTGCTGATTGGACTGGTCCCACGGTGCTCTTGAATTTAACCCTTCTATCTCTCTCTGGTCACTCCTTCATGGGCTCTGATTCGTTTCAACTGGAAAAGGACAGCTCTATTCATTTCCACTGAGCTCAGTAGCCTATTAGAGTAGGCATTACTGTCCCTCTTCTCATCTGTAGCCTATTAGGGCAGACCTTACTGTCCCTGTCCTCATCTGCAGCTTATTAGAGTAGGCATTACTGTCCCTCTCCTCATCTGTAGCCTATTAGGGCAGACCTTACTGTCCCTTTCCTCATCTGCAGCCTATTAGAGTAGGCATTACTGTCCCTCTCCTCATCTGTAACCTATTAGGGCAGACCTTACTGTCCCTGTCCTCATCTGCAGCCTATTAGAGTAGGCATTACTGTCCCTCTCCTCATCTGTAGCCTATTAGGGCAGACCTTACTGTCCCTTTCTCTATTAGGGAAGGCATTTTGCTATGACAGTACAGTCCATGCTGTGGAAGATGACTTCTGCCACAGAGAGATCCTGATGTTCCATTGTATTCAAAGTGATTAGTTAGTTAGGACAGTGCTTTGATTTACAGAACTGGTAAAGGTATAGGTATTCACATGATATTTACTGAGACATTGTGTAGTACTAGAAGGTATTTACTGGTATTCACTTCCAATAATTCAACACAATTGGTAACTATCTGGCGACACAAATGCGACACAATGCATTTTTAAAAAGAGATTTAATCAAATAAAATGAGTGTAGCAGTTGAGTAATGAATATACTTGACTTTTTTTCCACCATAGAATGTCTATGTCAATCAAATCATGTTCTTTCACACACTTGCCCAAGGGTACAGAACTAGTGCACCTTTTCAACAAGGTTAGGTTGTTCGCCACATATACCATATCCACCTCAGAGAAATGCAAGCTTCAATACTCAGACCATACCATAAGATGATCCCCTTTGTCGAAGAAAAGTCAGTAGAATTGATATTGCAGAGGTGAGCTTTTATGCAGTGCTGAAACATGGTTATGGGGAGGTGAGAAGTTTCCAAGAAGTGTATTTTGCCCGTGGCAGGGATTAAACTAAATACAGTATATTCCCCATGTCTGAATCTCAGATTACACATCTGGACCTGGCCGTTGGGGATTTGGTCTCATCTCTGGAATTTCTCTAGATTCCCATTGAATAATGTCTGCTTGTTTATGTCTGTAAATCACGACTTTTACGTAAATCAGTATGTCGATTAAATTAGTACTGGACCCGATGTTTGACGCATAGCAGTAATGACAATATATAATACCAGGAATATACCAAAAGAAATTGCCAGAATAATATAGGTCAACAACAGATTCTTAGGGCAGAACATGTCTGGGCATGTGACGTCACTGCTTGTTGGGTCTTCTTACTTTCCCCCAAATAAACTGTGAAATTCACCATACACCATGTTACCATGTGCATAAAGTCTTGTATGATATTATAGAGAATCAGCCGTCTCTGTTTTCCCTCTCTCCCTCCCACTTGGAAACAAAAGTAACGGAGGATGTTGGAGAGGTGGTGGAAGTGCTGCTGCTGGCTATTTGGAGCTTCAGGTCTGTTTGGGGGGAAGAGAGAGAGAGAGAAGGAAAGAGAAAAAGAGATACTTTCAAAGGGAAGCAGGCCGGCATCAGATTCACTCCTCTGAGCTTTAATAAAAGGGTTCAGTTAGCCTCCACTCATTACTATCCTATGAGTATTGACTTTGGCCTACAGTCGTGAACAGATAGAATGGTGTAAGACCTTGTCCTAAGTGATTACTCAGAATTACAAATCACTCTGCATGTAACCCAATCCAGCCAGTCTGCCGGGCACCCCAACTCACAGGGAATACACACACACACGCTTTTTTTAAAACGGTCTCAAATACAGGGCTGGGACACTCTGTCTAGGGGTGGATATGCTGCAGCATGCATGGACATGAGGGCCGAGCACACCTGGTGACATAGAAATTGACATATACACAAACAAGCACAGAGTGAGCCCTGGATAAAGGGAGCACATTCATTCCTTAACGATTGCATACACACAGACATGCATGCATAGCCACACACACACGCACGCCCGCACGCACACACACACACACACACACACACACACACACACACACACACACACACACACACACACACACACACACACACACACACACACACACACACACACACACACACACACACACACACACACACACACACACACACACACACACCGAAGTCGAGACAGTGTAATATCTGCTCTCTGACAGCTGAGTTTTAATTGGGCAGGGTGGTGTTTGTAGTGCGTGCAGGCCGCTGTCACACGGCTGGCAGTTTGAGGGGTGACGGGACAGGCCCCACCATGGGGGTTGTCAAACGGGCTTGCGCTCTCCACGGGAACCTCCTCGGTGGGTGTCCCAGCTCATTTAGGAGCCCACAGACAAAGCGCCAATTAAGAGGGGTTTTAAACAATCAAACAGAGTTCCACAGGGCCCACAGACACTCCACAGGGCACTCAGACACACCCACACAGGCAGACACACTAAAACACTTGAATACACACATACATCGTAGGTGAGAGGAGTAAAAATAGAATGACCACGATTAGGTCAAAAGGCATAAATTAATGCATATTTCTCTCTATAGAATCATTTCAGGCTATTTTTAACCCCAATAATGTTAAACCACAAATGTCAATGAATTGCGTCTATGCTACACTCAGTTGTACCTTGAATTTAAAAACAAGTAAATTACTTAAATGCCTTGAAATCAGGCCTATCCCATTCTTTGCAATTATCGCAACCCAAAAAGCTTAGAGACAGAAGATCAAATTGAATAAATCCAGAGTATCTCCCCAAGTCACAACAGAAGATTCATCTGGCTGTTTGTCTGGCTGGCGCCTCTCGGAAGCCTCACTAACTAATATTCCCCCACCAAACTGATGAACCTTGCATTTTTTAAGAGCAGAGGAGTGTCTTTAATGTATATCGCTGTCACTCCCCTCCTCTCGGCCCATCTTAGACTATGAGGTCCATATGCCAGTTCCATATGGCCCACCACCCTCTACTGACAAGCCTATGGCTAGGGCTCATCCATCATTCCGGGAGCACGCTCACTGGTTATCAGCTCAGCTCTGGGCTGTTTGGGTCTGGAGGCTGGGGAGTAGGGAGTGGGGGAGAGGCTGAGGCAGGCTCCAGCTCCAGCCCCGGTGGTGCAGGGAACAAGGAACAGGGAGCAGGGAGACCATGTGCAAGTTGTCCTGGAGGGGGAGTTACAGGCATGCAATCCAACCAGCTCACCCAGAAAAACTACACCACGCCATGGTGTCAAGGAGCATGCTTATACAGTCATATATTCATACAGTCATACATATAGGCACAGGTGTGGCCATACAATTCGCCAAGAAAATATATACTGTAGATGGGTCATTCCACGAATTGGGTGCCTTTGATATTTTAAGTAGAAATTATGCACCAATATTGAATTTGAAAAGCCTGTGCACTTTAGTGCACTTTATTATAGACCACTTGGAGAATTCAATATATTTGATTTTTTATGTGAGTAAAAGGATTGCTAAAGCGCAAAAAAATGCAGCATTTTGACACGTACCTCCGTCAACCCTGTGTGACTTCCAGGAAGACAAATTTTTAATCCACCAATTTCTCCAAGTTCTCACCATCATTGTAAAGCCCTAGTCATTTTGCTGCTTTGACAAAGTCATGTCTGAAGATTATTATTTATTTCATGGGATTAGTGATGCATTTAAGTCTGTCCCTCATTTTAAGGCCACCCCTGTTATGCAAACTATTTACCCCTTTAAAATAATGGACCATTCCACCAAGTTAAATGATTCACAGCAGGTGACATGGTTTGTGTCTTCAGAACAGCACGGTGGAAAGGGTAGTAAGTATTTTCTCTCTTTTTGGTCAAATTATCCTCGACTGGGGTGGTCGACCTCAACACGTCAACCCTGTTCTCTCAATTAATGTTTGGAAAACTTGAATTTCATTTAACTTTCATTGTGTGTGGAACATATGTATAATTCCTCCTTTCATCAACACCGTGTGGTCCCATGCTCTTCACCACATGAAGAGTAATGGCTGATCTTCACCTAAAAACTCAACCCTGTTATCGTCAATCTTGTTAGATGCCCAAAGGTAACTTTATCAGTTTGATATTGTATGTGTATGTTTATTTGTACAAGGGATACTTCATCAATGCTGGAGAAAATGCTGGATTTATCTCAAACATGCTTTTAAAATAGTTAGGCAGTTACATAAGTGTCTGTAGCAGGGTTGACAGTGTTCGCTCTTAGTTCATAGGATTTGAATGTCCTAAGGCTAAACATATCCTCCATGCAATTGAATGTTGAAAGAAGAGATATTTTAAAGTTAATTTCTTCAAAGTTTGCATATCCAAAAGGCACCCATTTCGTGGAAGGACCCAGATCCCAAAAAGCTGCAGGATGGTAAGAATCACTTTGTGAATAAAGAATACTTCAATAAATAATAACTTGCAGTACATCATTTTGAAAAACTTATGCTCCACTTGGAATCTAGTGTATATGAAAGACAATAATATGGGTATTGTTTCCATATGTTCTAAAGGGTGGCTTATTGAAAAAGAGCAGGTTTGGATGACCATCAACTCTGCAACACTACAGTTAATTTGTACAAGTATTTACAGCATCGCTAAGGTTTTGGGTGCAATACATTAGATACAATCTCCCTATTTGATTCAATTTCCCTATTAGAAAAATAAGCTGTTTCTTCCTCAAGACCAGATGCTGTGAATTTATGATGTTTATTATTACTCATATAAACTTGAACTATGAACAGTTTACATTTGCATGGCCTAACATGGTCTGGGCGCTCTCTGTGTCACCAGCCAAATAGTTGTACTATTTCAAAACTGAGACAAGAGGATGAGAAGAGCAATATGTTTCATATTGACACAAAATGATAACAAGAAGTATGATGTCACAAAAACAATATTTTGTCTTGACTTGATGTAAATATCCATGTAAATGTGCGGTTTCCCTATATAACTCCATGTCAAGGCGGTGTATTCACAGGGAAGATGAAACAGGCTATCAAGTGCTTAAACAGAGTGAAATCTATTCCAGGCCGAAGATAAACACAATCTAGTGCTAGAGAGAAAGCCTTCAGTTGCTATGTAATGACATGCAAACACTGATAGAAATCTGTAAACACTTCCTGGCAAATAGGAATATCTGTACAGCAAGCTGGATACTAGTGAACGTCTGAGGAATACAGAGAGTGAAAAAAAAGACTATAGTTCCGAACTGCAGCAAACTCTTCTCTGGAAAAAAAAGATATATTTCCTGAAACAAGTTAACATGTACTGCAAATGAAGACGACGGAGGTGATGTCATGGGTTTGAAGACAGAGATGATAGTGATGAGGATGGTGATTATGATTAAGATTATGAAAAGGAAAGATTGTGATATTGCAGATCTGTCGTTGTCCCAGAGACTACTGTTGGTGTCATATTTTCGGGGACCTCGGGGAAACAGAAGCCCCCTATGCACTCGTATGTCAGGGCTAGGAGGAGGCTGGGGAACGCAGCACTGACCGGGTAATCTTAAACCCCATTAACAATCATCATATTTATTCATGAGGCCGGGCTGCCAGCCTATGTATTGGTGCACACACTTTCTTTCTTAGATTGGGTACAGGGGACAGACGATCCCTGTCTGTGGCTGGGCTGGGCTGGGAGTAGTCCCCACTTCCTTGTAGACTCTCTGATAACATGAATTATTGAGAGGGTGTAAGGAGAAGAGGCAACTTAAATGTAATATGTGTCCTTGTTATTGGCTCCCGCTTTTTGTAACCTTTCAGCTTTAATTAATGTGCTGGGATGAGGCCTATGGCTGGTGAATGGCTGTGTGTGTGTATGTGTGGTCCGTGCAGGGGAGAATGACTGCCCTTTCTTATTGAAGCTTCAGAAAGCCTAGAAGGCTAGTGCTGAGCGATTAGTGCTTTTTGACATCGGTTCAGGTTCCGTTTGATTATTAAAATGAATCACAGTTTTTGGTTTTGATCATTTTAAATGCGCTATGCATTACGTGGGTTGAATGCTGTAACAACACAGAATAAAACAATGAATACAAGTCCCATAATGGTAGTAACTGGCCCCCAGTCAAGTGGACACGCAATGGATTATGAATTTAATTGTATTACCGAGCACAGGAGTAAAGGCATTGTTATATACATACAATTTAGAAGACAATCATGGTACCAATAATTACTTCTAATACACCAGATTTATGTCCTAGAACCAATTATTTTAAATTCGCACGCAGAAGAGTATAGTGTAATTTAGTTGCTAATGGCAGCCTGCAGTACCCTGGTTGGCCTTCAACTTGAGTTTTTAATCAGAGGGGGCAGCACTGAGCTAGCATGCAACCTCACTTCCTGGGTCGGTGTTATCTGGGGTCCTTGGGAAGTCTCTACACAAACCTTAACCCTAACCTTAATCCAAACCTAACCCTTACCTTAACCATTTTGAATTTCAACTTCAATGCGGTATGGATGTCCCAAGGACCCTGAATATCAAGGACCTCACTTCCTGGAGTAGCTCACACTGGGCATGTTATGTCTCCATTGAGACACAGTCTTATCTGACTTCCTTTGGCTTCAATGTTGTCCACAATAATTCCCATTCAATGTTATCAGAGCAAAAATATCCTTGAATATCCTGCACCCCTACAACAAGCTTGAAAGGATCCAACCCCGATTACATTGATGCCAATTGCAAGTCAAGTGCTGTTCCATACCATCGTAAATCATCAATATACCAAGATTCTATACTGTACCACAACGAAGGCCACTCTGCAGCTGCTCTGAGCCATGACACAAGGGGAAAGTTTCCCTGATCAAACGTCGTGTCTGAGGCCTGTCCCCAAGAAGTGCTGCCAAGATGGCTGCCTCCCTGCATCTCACTGGGAGAGATGATGCATCACCACCACGCTGCCACGACTTCAAAGCCCCGACTACGCCACGCTGAATGGCAGACAGGCTGGGCAGCTTCTCCGATGTAAATAAACACTCAGGAATTCAATTCATCAAAGGGAGGCAGCCATTGTTGTGGTCCGTGTTGCCTCACATGTGTCATGTCAGATGATGTGTTGTGGGGGGGGGTGTGAGGGGGTGTTGGGGTTGTTTGATGCACTGTGCTACTTCTCATTGTGACCTCTCAAACAGTGCTGGGAACGGGCATCTGTTCTGTCCGACCACAATGCACCAGGCCCTATTGATGAAAGAGGAGTGTGAAAGCAGTCCTATACGGTGACCTAGGATCATAAGAGTGCCGTTTAAACCAATCAGGCAGTGCTGGAGAGGATTCGGAGAGGTTATATATATACATTACACACACACTTTCAGCACTCCAGTAAAACTAAATCAATAACTTAACCTCACTTACTTAAACTAATGTGTTGTTATTTACAACATATATTACATTGAACAAAAATATAAACGCAACATGTAAAGTGTTGGTCCCATGTTTCATGAGCTGAAATAAAAGATTCCAGAAATGTTCCATATGTACAAAACCCTTATTTACACTGGTGCACCATGTGCTGGGGACAATTAAAGTCCACTCTAAAATGTGCAGTGTTGTCACACAACAAAATGCCACAGATGTCTCAAGTTTTGAAGGAACGTGGAATTGCCATGCTGACTGCAAGAATGTCCACCAGAGCTGTTTGCCAGATAATTGAATGCTAATTTCTCTTCCATAAGACGTCTTCAACGTTGTTTTAGAGAATATGGTAGTATATCCAACCGGCCTCACCACTGCAGACCACGTGTATGGCATTGTGTGGGCGAGCGGTTTGCTGATGACAACATTGTGAACAGAATGCCCCATGGTTGCAGTGGGGTTATGGTATGGGCGGGCATAAGCTACGGACAACTAACACAATTGCATTTTATCGATGGCAATTTGAATGCATAGAGATACCGTGACGAGGTCCTGATGCCCATTGTGAGGCCCATTTTTTTTTTAAAGGTGTCTGTGACCAACAGATGCATATCTGTATTCCCAGTCCTGACAAATCCATAGATCAGGACCTAATGAATGTATTCTAAGTGACTGATTTCCTTGTATGAACTGTAACTCAGTCAAATCTTTGAAATTGTTGCATGTTGCGTTTTAAATTTTTTTGTGCAGTATATATTACAGTACATGGCAATTAAGAATGAAACAGACCTTTGAATCAACCTTACCCACACAGACTAACACTGTTATGACCTAGCAGAGATGTAAAAAAACAAAAAACACTCAGAGTTCAGACTTTAAAAAACAGAGGTATGTTTCATGCTTCAGGCTGCAGACTGTAGGCTGTTTTTCAAGGGGTTTGTATTGTAAGCAAAACATTTTTGTGGCAATCCCCCTCAATCTACAGTATCTACCACTGGCAACCATCATATTAAACAACCTTTGTTTTAGTTTTCTCACACCCACCCAAACCTCCAGCCCATCTCCCCGGCACTTCAAAAGAGTTGTCATTTTTTTAACATGATCGGATCGTCTGGACCCGCAGCAAAGTCAATTCCTGCCCAGCTGTTTTGTCCAGGGGCCAGGGGTGAGGGGTAGGGGAAGACTATTGGGGGTGGAACTCTCCTAACAGGGGAATCTGTCTTCCGGAGAGGGAAAAGAGAAGTCTCCCTCTCATCCTCAATCAGGCCATGTTAAACATAAAGATGTGGGAGAGAAAGAGCGCTGGAGAGAGAGCGAGGGTGAAAGAGAAGGAAGATGAGATACAGAGAGATGGAAATTCAGTCAGTGAGTGCAAGCCTGACCATTTCCACCCTGCCTGCCTGTGTTCAGTGTGTTGCTTTCACAGTGAAGGCATTCCCATAGCAGGTGGTCTGTCTCAGCAGGCATCTGGAGGCCCAGCTCGATGGCCAGATAACCTCGGCTATTTACAAACCCCAAACTTTGTTTAGATAAACCCTCTAAAAGCCATCCGCCCGCCAAAAAAAACGTCTGATTTTTTTGTTGTTGTATTTAACCATTGAGACCTGGGAAAAACGGAAAGTCGTGCCGAATCTTCCCTCAAACCACCATGAGAACACTTCTGTTCGGAATATGTAAATAAATATGGAATGAGGGTAAGATTTTGCACTTGCGTCTCAGACTTTTGGCATACCTAAAATCAAAGAGCATGGAACGGAACTGCATGGAGCCGCATATGAAGTAGGTTCTGCCTATATCCTTTCCAAAAAGTCCAAATAATTACTTAATTCAAATGTTGAGGAATGTATAAGCAAAGCAGTTTTGTAGTCTGAGGAAAAAGGTCTGGCCAAAATGTAATGTCTTAGGGATATGCTGCTACGATAAAACAAACACAAATTGAGGAAGCAATTATTCATTTTCAAAATCAATTCCTTAATTTAGATAATTCCCCTCCTATTTGTTAAGCATTTCCTTCAAATCTCTGAAAATATTTTGCATCATTAAAACAAATGATCTTGACACAACATTTCCTAGATTTCCATAGATGTTGACAATAATGAGATGAAGCCTGCCTCTTCCTTCCAGTAATTCCCTTCCAGTTAGTGAAGCAGGTAAAGAGAGAACGGCACATCTCAAAACTAGGTCAGTATCATTGGAAGGAAGCACACCTAACGTTCAACCAACATGCGTTGAATGTTGTTTGAAGATCCTTTTCCCCTTGCTGCATCTTACCACGGGGTGATTGCGAGCCTAATCCACCTCGACTGCATTAAAGCCGTTTCCGCTAAGTGAAATATGTGTCCCGTCAGGGCTGCTCATTCATTATTTATCCGTTTGCACATATCTGAAACAAACATGAAAAAACAAGGTTGTTTATGGCATGGGTTGGAGGAGGGCTGATGTCATGCAGGGGATGTGCTGCAGAGCTGATTTATTCACAATGTTATTAACCTTTTCCTCCCCAAAAGGTTCCACTGCACTTATCCCACAGCAACAGGGGAAACGAAAATGAAGGTGGGACAGGAGGAGAGGAAAAAGGGAGAAAAGTGAATGGGGGTTTGCTTTCATTTGGTCTGCATGGGTTTCACTTGCTGTCCTAAAACCAGTTTCTCCCAGTTCAAAGCAGAACGCATGTGGTTTTCCACTGTCCTGTGAGTAATTATGAATGGTGAAATAGTCGCTATGATATTGCCATAACTGTGTAAGCTCTGCTGGGATGATTTCCAGATGTCCCTTACACAGCAATAAAAATACTTCTGATTATATTTTCATTTCCAAAATGGCCCAAGCTATCATCGAAACTGGAACAAAAGCACATGGAAAGCCGTGCAAGATCAGAGGGAGATGAAGAGAGAGGAAAGAGGCTCGAGATTCGAGGCAAATGGCATTATTGATAGAAATGTACCATGAGGTGAGAGAGAAGGGGTATCAGGACCCAAGTAGGCCAGAATTTATTGTCTCATTGCAGCTCCGAGCAGGGAAATTAAGTGATAAGAAAATCAATTGCTTACTCCTGCATCCATATAAATGTAGCTAATGTTTAACATTCCCAGCAAATGTGGAGGGAGTAACTGGTGTGGGAAGTAGGGGGTGATGGAGCTTGGAAGGGGGAGGAGGGGCGGGGAAGAGGAGGTCATCAATCATGGCTGGGTGACACACAATGAAACCTGACCGGGGCCCAAGATGTTTTAATACGGCATCCATTAAAGCCCTCAAATAAATTGCAATTTGGAAAACAGAACATAATGCCGGCCAAGTTTTCCTCATCCATCTTGCTGCGTGTCATGTAATGTAATTGCGTTGTTAATTTATCCAAGAATTTCCTTGGTACACCATTTCATCCACATTGGTTAATTTCCCTGTAGAGTATATTTTTTCCCCTGCTCAGTCCGGCCCTCCTCTCTCTCTCTAGCCGTAGCTAGCGGGGAACAGAGTAATGTTTCTGCTTAGCATGGCATTAGTCGAAGGGCTAATCAAAGCGCTGAAGTCTGTGACACTTTATCAATGCCTGACTTGGTTGGCTGGCTGCCGGCCGGCCCTGTGTAGAGCAGGCTCAATCACCCCCTCCGCAGCCTGTCATTAGGCTCCTCTGACAGCAGGATCACTCAAAAACTCCTGTGGATTACATCGATATTATCGACAGAGGGGTTTGGGGGCATTTAAGGCTGGGCAACAGCACCCAACGCCCGGCGCAGCACACACAGACTTACACTTCCTGTGTTGGAGTTAGGGCAAGAGAGCAGGCCTGAGTTGTTATTGTTTGCGGGGGGCAGGCCGAGGAGGAGCGATGACAGGGCAGAGACACAAATCAATGAGGCCCAGAAAAAGATAGAGTGGGAGTTTAAAATGTGTGGTTGCGTTTGTTTTGATAAGAAGGAGCAATGTGACAATATCCAAAAAACACAGGTTTTCAAACATGATGACATAAAGTCCCAAATCAAATTACTCGTCAATATATAATCCCAGTGCGGAAGTAAGCCGGTATAGGTGAAGGGATACGATTTGTTCCAACCCTCTAATTAAGCCAAGAGGAATCATGCAGTCACTGGTGTCTCGTCTCCTCTCTCCGCAGGATCCACATGTCACCTTCCCTTCATACCACTGTCCAGGACATTCCCCTGTCACTAGTAATGGGCTAAGAGGCCGCAACATTAAAAAAGGCCTTGATACATCGTTCCCCTAATGTAAGTCCTTTACCCACTCCTCTTCAACCTACATTTGGATTCTATGCATTCCTGAACAGAGCTGAGCCCAGGTGAGGGATTGGCACATTTTGACGTCCCTTTGCAGTAGTGTGGTGTTTCATCACAGGTGCTGACCCTTGTCTCAGTTAGAAGATAGCATCGCTAGCCCGTGGAGGGGGACATGGGGGTCCACGGTGGGGAGGATCCAGGGTTTTTTGCTCACCTACCTGGCTGGGGTGTGTCGGGAAGGGTGTGGGGGTGGAGGGATGGAAGATCCAAGGGCAATGGATGGGATACCTATCGTCTCGCTGAACGCAGTCCTATACGTACATAGCTCCCATCAACCTCATGAAGGTAGAGAGAGAGAGAGTGCAGGGGCTTGACGTGATCAAAGGATGACAGAAAAGAAGCTAGAGGAGGAGGGAGTCAACCAAAACAAAGGCTGATTGTGAAGTTCCCCAGTGCAGGATTCCATGCGGACTGACAGAGAGAGACATGGACTCCACCCACCTATCCAGAACCCATAGCTGCCAATGGACTGATCACAGACAGCAAAATGACTCTCAGGATCTCATTCATCTCTTGGTTTACATCAAGGAGATGCTTGGCTCCAGATTCAACCCAAAGTGAGAGGAATGTTAGATAATCTATCTCTGGATGGATTTGGTTCGGTACAGTACAGACATTTCTGCAAATTGTAATATAGGTGTAATATTTGCAAAAAACTTTGTGGAGATATTATTCACTTTGGCGTGAAGATGGCACTCGATGTTAACTTCCAACTTGGTTCTATTTTTTGATTACTGACGCATGTGAAAAACGTTAAATAAGATTATGCTCTAACTGTAAAGTAATGACTGAAAATCTCTAAATAATTCAAGGAAATTGGTTAAAAAAAACACTAAAAGACAACACATTAACCACAAGACATGGTCTTTGATTCTAACAAAGTTCTTTCTGACATAGCCAGTCTGACGCATTCAATGTGCTCTGCTTTGGAAGCTACAGTAACGCCCTGATTTCGCTGACATTCAATTGGTTTGGATTGGAGTTCAGCTTTTTAAATTGACTTCATACAAAAACAACAACAGGGTTGCAATGCTTGCAGCCGTGCCGTGTTCAGCGACTTCTATTCAGTATGCTCTCCAAGATCTTTCATTAAACCTTTTGCGGTTTTCAAAAAGAGGAGGTTTCAATACTTCAGCAAAATCGGCAAAATAAAGACGAAACCTTTCATGCGTGTCCACAAACCTTAAAGCCAAGGCTGCAGAGAGACATTTCTGTTTCAATGGTTTACAAGCTACAATTGAATGCCATTACGTGGATTTGGCCCAGCTAATTGCTATATCCACGTTGAATACTTATGCTTTTAAAATCAGCACCGAAAGGCACACATTTATAAAAAAGGTTCCATGATATAATACATATAACATATGTTCTTGTAGTTTGGAGTGCTTTGTGCTTGCTCTACTCTGTGAAGGCCTTGGCAAATGGAAATTACTGGCACAGAGGAGCATCTTCACCGCAACAAATCTAACAAAACTCACCATCAACTGACACAGTCTCCATGTGATGAATATAATTGATCTATTGTCTACAGTATGGGCCTGACTGGTTGGATGCATACGCAGAGGAACTTCACCTGCAAACCCTCACAACTCAGCCAATCCTGGACAGGTGCCTCCACTGTCTACACTGTCCGTCCCTTTCATATCTCTCTCGCTACTAGTTGTGTTCTAGAGCAGTAAATGACGTCTCGAGAGGAGAAGGATGAGGCGGTTGCTTTCTCAATCACTCCGTCTGAGATAAAGAGTGTATGTGTGTGTGTGGGGAGGGGCAAGGGGGACCCTGAGACGAAGGCCCGGGCTGTCTCCTCCTCGCAGGCTGTCACGGCAACGCACGCGGGTGAAGACCACAGGAAGGGCAAGCAAACGTTTGTACGTCAGTCACCGCACTGACAGGTGAAAATAAAGGTTGACAGGGCTGACATCCAGCGTGGTCTCCGAGACCTCCTCCTCCATTCTCCTCTCCTATAGTCTCCACTAAGAGGGAGAGAAATACATTATTAATAGCGCTTACCTGCCAACACAGGCACTCCTCCACTCCCTGGCTGTCTTTGGACGAGTGTGTTCTTGGACATTGTCTCCTCCACCCTTCACCACATCCTATTCTCCTCCAGTTTTAAAGTCATTCAGGCACTTTCATTAGACGGAGGAACAACTGCAGACAAAAAGGTTTGTGTCTTTTACAGAACTGTAAAGTACAGATGTGAGGAGACGATAGTAGATTCCAAGAGAGAGGGAGGGCATTATCATAACAATATGAAAATGACTCAGATATGTTGAGGATGATGAATAACTCATATAGTCTTCCGACTACCTGAAGGCAACATTATAGCAATAAAGCTGGTTCAGGAAACGTTTGAGCCTGTAAACAGACACTACCTTCAATGATTGCAATTCAGGGTCTGTAATCCTCACATCTAAGTAACTATTACAGTAATATCCTGAAATGAATACATTTAGCATAAATGACTATTCCAAGCGCTTTGTATGATGTCATTCACTCCCCCTTTTGCAATTCATACCAAAGCCTTTTCATTTAGAGATCTTATCCAAAGGAAAATCTATGTTCAGGTGTATCAGATATCCGTCTACCTCTCAAATGAGCATAAGGACCTCTGTAATTGAATTTGTAATCAACTAAGGTTTCAGCTCTGTCTATTTCCATTTCATTTATCCATGTTGTCCAAAAAGTTTAAAGTGGACATTTTAACAATAAAACATCATGCCCTCCTGATTAATGTGTGCTTATTGTAAACTGTACAAATTGAGAACTTTTCAGCTCACGTCTTAAAAAAAGAAAACACCTATGTTTTTCTTCTCAGAAGCGTGTTTACAATTACTGGCACAAGAAGTATTCTCATTAAACCTGTGAATTGTAATAGATGCAATAATCCAACATAATTAATTTCAAGATTTTGGAATAATTCAAAAGAGAGAGAGGAAAGAAAAGCTGGCACCCCATAACTGAACGTTCAAATCTGCCCTGTGGAGGATGCTCTGCCCGTACTCCTACTTTCACAACCCCCTAAAGCTTTCCATGGGACTCTACAGGCTGATAAAACCGTTATGACCTCTTTATCTGTTTTATGGACTGCCTGTCCATTTCACATGGTCAGAATCAATGGCATATTTGACCAAAATCAATGGAATTTACTGGCCCTAATTTGTGCTGTACGCTGGAGGGGTAGTAAGAGTACCAGGGAATTGTGGGACGGAAAACCACAATCTGGGAAGATCAATACTTGAACTTGTGATTGACATTTCAAATATGTATTTAAAATACTTAAGTGAACTAACTCTTGTAAAGGGAAGCAAAATAGCTGTAACCAAAGTGTACGAGTCATTAAGGCTCATATTTCAGTTTGATCTGTACTTCCGGGCAGCTTACTGTTCCATAGCCTCAATTAACATACACATCCACCTTCTTTTTCATCAGTTCCTCTGAAAACAGACTTATTTTAACGCATGGCTTCAAAGAGGAAAGGAGAATTCATCACTTTTTCATGAAGAGACAAAGACATCATTGATCATTTTGTAGTGAAAGCCGCATCTTTGTAATCCCTCTCTTCCTCTTGTAGTTGCTGCACTGTCTAATGATGCACAGATTGACACCGAGCCCCCTCCCTCCGCCCTCCTCCTCCTTCCTTCCTCCCTCCATCCATCCTCTCTTCCTCCTCTCCTCTCTGCCCATCTGTGTGAAAGATCCGAGCATACAAGGCTGCTGCAGCATGTTCCCTTAGATGTGCCTCCCAGCCCGGGAGATGAAAGGATTAATGAGATAGATTTATCTTTTCTGGTAATACACCCGCCATTGTTTTCCCCATGCATGTCCTAAATGTATCCCAGAGAGCCTTGGGAGAAGGCTTCATTATTGAGTCTCATAGATCAGTGGTACGGTAACAACACCATGCATTATTCTACATCTAGATTCGCCTCCATAAAAAACAATACCGCCGTAAACCTGCCATTGTCTTTTCAGTAAGATGAGAAAGGCTTCCACCCTCGACTATCTAGCAGTAGCATTACTAAAACAAATGTTTTACAAGTGTTTTTGTTGTTGTGCCTAATCTAGTGTCGCTGAATGTGGACAGAAAGTAGAAAATGCTTTTTTTTAAATCAGAATTTTTAAAAAAAAAATTAACTATGATAATATCTGTGATTGCAGAGAGAGAGACCATCTGATCAAAAATAACCATGATAATCTCTGTGATTGCAGAGAGAGACAATCTGATCAAAAATAACTATGATAATCTCTGTGATTGCAGAGAGAGACCATCTGATCAAAAATAACTACGATAATCTCTGTGATTGCAGAGACCATCTAATAAAAAAATAACTACGATAATCTCTGTGATTGCAGAGAGAGACCATCTAATAAAAAAATAACTACGATAATCTCTGTGATTGCAGAGAGAGACCATCTAATCAAAAATAACTATGATAATCTCTGTGATTGCAGAGAGAGACCATCTAATCAAAAAGAACTACGATAATCTCTGTGATTGCAAAGAGAGACCATCTAATCAAAAAATAACTATGATAATCTGTGTGATTGCAGAGAGACCATCTAATCAAAAATAACTATGATAATCTCTGTGATTGCAGAGAGAGACCATCTAATCAAAAAGAACTACGATAATCTCTGTGATTGCAAAGAGAGACCATCTAATCAAAAAATAACTATGATAATCTGTGTGATTGCAGAGAGAGACCATCTAATCAAAAAGACCTTCGATAATCTCTGTCATTGCAGAGAGAGACTATCTAATCAAAAAGAACTACGATAATCTCTGTGATTGCAGAGAGAGCCCGTCTAATCAAAAAGTCACCCTCAACAACCTCAAGGTAGTCATGTACATGGAAAAGACAATTACAACACAGTGATGAGAGCTGTTAAAAAGTCTGAGTCAATAATTACCTACATGTTCTTATTTGGTTTCTCTAATGGTTTCTCCCTTGTGGGATTTTGTTTTGCTGCAATGCCTCCAGCTTGATGTGAATGTACCATAACATTACTGCCAGATAAACATCAGAAGCTTTATCGTGGCTCACACAATTATATTGTCTCTACTGTAGGCTATCCTTCTGTATTTTAGTACTCCAATCAATAATGGCAGTATTCTATTTTTAAGTATTGTTTGTAACATACAGTTGAAGTCAGAAGTTTGCATACACCTTGGCCAATTACATTTAAACTCAGTTTTCACAATTCCTGACATTTAATCCCAGTAAATAGTCCCTGTTTTAGGTCAGTTAGGATCACCACTTTATTTTAAGAATGTGAAATGTCAGAATAATAGTAGAGAGAATGATTTATTTCAAATTTGAGTTCTTTCATCACATTCCCAGTGGGTCAGAAGTTTTCATACACTCAATTAGTATTTGGTAGCATTGCCTTTAAATTGTTTAACTTGGGTCAAATGTTTCAGGTAGCCTTCCACAAGCTTCCCACAATAAGTTGGGTGAATTTTGGCCCCTTCCTCCTGACAGAGCTGGTGTAATTGAGTCAGGTTTGTAGGCCTTCTTGCTCACACACGCTTTTTCAGGTCCGCCCACAAATGTTCTATGGGGTTGAGGGCAGGGCTTTGTGATGGCCACTCAAATACCTTGACTTTGTTGTCCTTAATAAGCCATTTTGCCACAACTTTGGAAGTAGGCTTGGTGTCATTGTCCATTTGGAAGACCCATTTGCGACCAAGCTTTAACCTCCTGACTGATGTCTTGAGATGTTGCTTCAATATATCCACATAATTTTCCTCCCTCATGATGCCATCTATTTTGTGAAGTGCACCAACCCCTCCTGCAGCAAAGCACCCCCACAACATGATGCTGCCACCCCTGTGCTTCGCGGTTGGGATGGTGTTCTTCGGCTTGCAAGCCTCCCCTTTTTCTTCCCAACATAACAATGGTCTTTATGTCCATACAGTTCTATTTTTGTTTCATCAGACCAAAGTACAATCTTTGTCCCCATGTGCAATTGCAAACCGTAGACGTTTTTTTATGACGGTTTTGGAGCAATGGCTTCTTCCTTGCTGAGCGACCTTTCAGGTTATGTCGATATAGGACTCGTTTTACTGTGGAAAATATATGTTTGTATCTGTTTCCTCCAGCATCTTCACAAGGTCCTTTGCTGTTGTTCTGGGATTGATTTGCACTTTTCGCACCAAAATACGTTCATCTCTAGGAGACCGAACTTGCCTCTTTCCTAAGCGGTATGACTGCTGCGTGATCCCATGGTGCTTATACTTGCATACTATTGTTTGTACAGGTGAACGTGGTACCTTCAGGCGTTTGGAAATTGCTCCCAAGGATGAACCAGTCTTGTGGAGGTCTACAATGATCTACAATTTTTAGGTCTACAATTTTTTTTCTGAGGTCTTGGCTGATTTCTTTTGATTTTTCCATGATGTCAAGCAAAGAGGCACTGAGTTTGAAGGTAGGCCTTGAAATACATCCACATGTAGACATCCAATTGACTCAAATGATGTCAATTAGCCTATCAGAAGCTTCTGAAGCCACAACATAATTTTCTGGAATTTTCCAAGCTTTTTAAAGGCACAGTCAACTTGGTGTATGTAAACTTCTGACCCACTGGAATTGTGAGACAATGAATTATAAGTGAAATAATCTGTCTGTAAACAATTGTTGGAAAAATGACTTGTGTCATGCACAAAGTAGATGTCCTAACTGACTTGCCAAACCCATAGTTTGTTAACAAGAAATTTGTGGAGTGGTTGAAAAACGAGTTTTAATGACTCCAACCTAAATGTATGTAAACTTCAGTGTTCAACTGTATATTAAAAAGATTCAATATTGTTAAGAAATCACTTATGTATTCATATCAAATTTGTTTTCCTGTAGACTATTGTCTATTGGTGGACAAACTAGTAATGGCAAACGTTGTCAACACCCTCCCAGTCTAACCGTGCAGTCAGTCAGTCTGTACTGTCAGCTGACATCCATGAGAGGACACAGTGTGTAATTATCAGGACATGAATCACTCAGACACTCACTGTCTCACTGTCTGTCCCATGCATTTCTGCCTGGGTGGCAAACCAGAGAAAAATAGCCCACAGACAGAGCCAGAAGACTCATGGGTGGGTTTTCTGCTAACAGGTGAGGACCTGGCTTTCAGCACGCCACAGATCAGGTTACCGGGGAAACCTGGGGAGCCTGCGAGAGGAGAGCATTGATGACTGCTAATGGGGCTGCTTCGGGAAGTTAGTGTGTGTGTGTGTGTGTGTGTGTGTGTGTGTGTGTGTGTGTGTGTGTGTGTGTGTGTGTGTGTGTGTGTGTGTGTGTGTGTGTGTGTGTGTGTGTGTGTGTGTGTGTGTGTGTGTGTGTGTGTGTGTGTGTGTGTGTGTGTGTGTAAGTTCCGTTCACTTCATTCTCTCTGGCCTAAAGCAAATCCGCAGCACGTATCCCTACAGTCCCTGACCTCCCAGTGTGAACGCCAAACGTCAGGGAAATTTACAGCAGGAATGATTAGCTCATATTTAAATGCAGCTTAACAGCTAACTTCTTGAACATTTCACAGGGTGAAGTAGTCAGTAGTGTTTAGTTAGTCCCAGAGGTGGGTCTCTGAGGGTAGTGGTTAGCCGGTTACATTTCAGGCTTCCAGAATTATTCATGAAGATACTGTATTCATGGGGATTTAATTTAGTTTTTTTTTTTTTTTACAAGAGATAGTTTTGCGAGCAAATGCTAACTATCGTTAGCGCAATGACTGAAAGTCTATGGTATCTACTAGAATGCTGGCAGTTACCATAGACTTCCAGTCATTGTGCTAATGCTAGTTAGCAATTGCACTAATGCTAGTTAGCAACTTCCTTCAAACTGAATGCAGAGACATACAAATGGTATCCACAAGTTCATCTGACTCTGGCGAAGTGGATAAAGGGCTTCATTGCCAAAATCCTGAAGTATTCCTTTAATCTACAAGGTTATGAAAATGAAATCACACCCAAACACTGTCTATCTGCTCCAAGTGAAGCCATATATGTATTTACATTGCATTGACTAGCCCATATCCCACATTGCATTCCACAATAAGACAAATGAAGATGCAGTGCAATGGAACATTGAGACATCTGTCCAATGGGACTTCATCCATATTTTCTTACACCCTTATTGTTGGCCAACTGTACCCACATATGGAAGAGGCTTGATGTTGAGACACTGTAGTCATATTTCTACGGAAACAAATTACTGGACTGTGAAGGTGAGGACAGAAGGATATACTCTCCTCGGTACCTTCAGTCCCAACAATTGCTAAGAACGAGTGAAGCCCCATGCTAGTATGCTAAGCTCTGATGCCATAACTATCCACACTGTCTCGACTTGAAATGGTGACGTGATGTAGGGAGGTTTTCTCCTCCCTCTCACTCGATCCCTGTCTTCCCACATGCACACCCATCAGAAGGTTAATTACCTGTGAAAGCTTCTCACTTGAAACCTTAAATCACTCATTCAGCGTTCTGTCAGGAGCCGCCAGCTCAGCCATGCTGACGAAGGTTCCGCCTTGTTTACCCAACACTGCAGACAGGAGGGTGGTGGAGGTGGAGGATGGGGAGGGTGGTGGTGGAGGATGTAGAGGGTGGTGGTGGTGGTGGAGGATGAGGAGGGTGGTGGAGGTGGAGGTGGAGGATGGGGATGGTGGTGGTGGAGGATGGGGAGGGTGGTGGTGGTGGTGGAGGATGGGGAAGGTGGTGGAGGTGGAGGATGGGGATGGTGGTGGTGGAGGATGGGGAGGGTGGTGGTGGAGGATGGGGATGGTGGTGGTGGAGGATGGGGAGGGGGTGGTGGAGGTGGAGGTGGAGGATGGGGTGGTGGTGGAGGATGGGGAGGGTGGTGGTGGAGGATGGGGAGGGTGGTGGTGGAGGATGGGGAGGGTGGGGGTGGAGGATGGGGAGGGTGGGGGTGGAGGATGGGGAGGGTGGGGGTGGAGGATGGGGAGGGTGGGGGTGGAGGATGGGGAGGGTGGGGGTGGAGGATGGGGATGGTGGGGGTGGAGGATGGGGAGGGTGGGGGTGGAGGATGGGGATGGTGGAGGTGGAGGATGGGGAGGGTGGAGGTGGAGGATGGGGAGGGTGGGGGTGGAGGATGGGGATGGTGGAGGTGGAGGATGGGGATGGTGATGGTGGAGGATGGGGATGGTGGTGGTGGAGGATGGGGAGGGTGGTGGTGGAGGATGGGGAGGGTGGGGGTGGAGGATGGGGATGGTGGTGGTGGAGGATGGGGATGGTGGTGGTAGAGGATGGGGAGGGTGGTGGTGGTAGAGGATGGGGAGGGTGGTGGTGGAGGATGGGGATGGTGGTGGTGGAGGATGGGGATGGTGGTGGTGGAGGATGGGGATGGTGGTGGTGGAGGATGGGGAGGGTGGTGGTGGTGGAGGATGGGGAGGGTGGTGGTGGTGGAGGATGGGGAGGGTGGTGGTGGTAGAGGATGGGGAGGGTGGTGGAGGTGGAGGTGGAGGGAAGTAAATGTCTAAAATGGCAGCAAAAATGTCAAATCTGACGTGTCTATGAGCTCTAATGTCGTATTATTTTTTAGCTTACCGTGTTCTGCGTCTCTCTAGTCCAAAGAATAATAACAGTTGGAATGAATAAGAGGGTCCTCTTTTGGAACGGGATCCAGACCACCCCACCCCTCAGATAAACTCTGAGCTGCAATTATTTCTTCTCATCTTTAAGGTCAACCCCCCAACCCCCTCCCTCTCTCTCTAGCTCCAACATGGCGCATGAGACAGGGAAATACCCTGCATTCCACAGTGGATGTGGCACAGAGAGCCTAGGTCAAATTTGACAGGACTAGCTCCTAGCCCCAAGCACCAAGCCTCGAGTCCCTAAACGGGTGTCATCTCAACCTGCAGGGCTGCATATTATTGCTGTCTCCGTAGGTCATCCATAAAAGCCTAAATGCGTTTGCATTGGGAGTGCTGTTACTTTTGGCTGTTTTCTCCCATTTGTCAAAGGCTGTGGTGGGATAAGACCTCTCCCCTGGAAATAAACAGCATAGACCAGCATACATTTCAAGCAGGTCCATGCTGGTACATGCTGGTCTATGCTGGTCAGTGCTGGTCGGATGCTGGTCAAGCTGGTCTGCATGGTCTAAATGATTTTGTTGGCCAACCAGTATGGTCTAGCTGGTTATGCTGGCAGACCAGCCTTTGTTGTGTTTCCGTTGTTACCCGGCCTTCATTGTGTTTTTACTGTTGATCAGCATAAACTAAAGCTAAAAACCAGCATCAAGTCACATTTTGCTGTCTTACAAAGTGATGTTTAATTACAATTGGAATCCAGCCAGAGTGGATTCCCACAATCTGCATTCAGAATGACTGCCAGGGTTAGACTGATGAATGACTGCCAGGGTTAGACTGATGAATGACTGCCAGGGTTAGACTGATGAATGACTGCCAGGGTTAGACTGATGAATGACTGCCAGGGTTAGACTGCCTAAACCATCTAAACTGGAACAACCATTTCAGCATTCATGTACATATAAAAACACAGATATTGAAACAAACTATAAACAAATCTAACTCCAATAAAGCATGCTACATTTATCAATCTGACTCCATTTCCATGTGAATGCCAAAGGCCCATAATCGTATCCAGTGGGTATAGCCTTGCATCACCACTCGGAATACTACAGTTGAAGTCGGAAGTTAACATACACCTTAGCCAATTACATTTAAACTCAGTTTTTCACAATTCCTGACATTTAATCGCAGTAAAAATTCCCTGTCTCAGGTCAGTTAGGATCACCGCTTTATTTTAAGAATGTGAAATGTTAGAATAATAGTAGAGGGAATTATTTTTTTTCAGCTTTTATTTCTTTCATCATTCCCAGTGGGTCAGAAGTTTACATACACTCAATTAGTATTTGGTAGCATTGCCTTTAAATTGTTTAACTTAGGTCAAACGTTCCAGGTATCCTTCCACAAGCTTCCCACAATACGTTGGGTGAATTGTGGCCAATTCATCCTGACAGAAGGGGTGTTGTAACTGAGTCAGGTTTTTAGGCCTCCTTGCTCGCACACACTTTTTCAGTTCTGCCCACAAATTTTCCATAGGATTGAGGTCATGGCTTTGTGATGGCCGCTCCAATACCTTGACTTTGTTGTCCTTAAGCCATTTTGCCACAACTTTGGAAGTATGCTTGGGGTCATTGTCCATTGGAAGACCCATTTGCGACCAAGCTTTGACTTCCTGACTGATGTCTTGAGATGTTGCTTCAATATATGCACATAATTTTCCTCCCTCATGACGCCATCTATTTTGTGAAATGCACTAGTCCCTCCCGCAGCAAAGCACCCCCGCAACATGATGCTGCCACCCCCCTGCTTCACGGTTGGGATGGTGTACTTCGGCTTGCAAGCCTCCCCCTTTTTTCTCCTAACATATCAATGGTCATTATGGACAAACAGTTCTATTTTTGTTTCATCAGACCAGAGGACATTTCTCCAAAGCACGGTCTTTGTCCCCATCTGCAGTTGCAAACCGCAGTCTGGCTTTTTAATGACGGTTTTGGAACAGTGGCTTCTTCCTTGCTGAGCGGCTTTTCAGATTATGTCGATATATGACTCTTTTTACTGTGGATATAGATACTTTTGTACCTGTTTCCTCCAGCATCTTCACAAGGTCCTTTGCTGATGTTCTGGGAATGATTTGCACTTTTCTCACCAAAGTACGTTCATCTCTAGGAGACAGAACGCATCTCCTTCCTGAGCAGTATGACGGCTGCGTGGTATCATTGTGTTTATAGTTGCGTACTATTGTTTGTACATATGAACCTGGTACCTTCAGGCGTTTGGAAATTGCTCCCAAGGATGAACCAGACTTGTGGAGGTCTACAATTTTATTTCTGAGGTCTTGGCTGATTTCTTTTGAATGTCAAGCAAAGAGGCACTGAGTTTGAAGGTAGGTCTTGAAATACATCCACTGGTACACCTCTAATTGACTCAAATCAGAAGCTTCTAAAGTCATGACATCATTTTCTGAAATTTTCCAAGCTGTTTAAAGGCACAGTCAACATAGTGTATGTAAACTTCTGACCCACTAGAATTGTGATACAGTGAATTAGAAGTGAAATAATCTGTCTGTAAACAAATGTTGGAAAAATGACTTGTGTCATGCACAAAGTACATGTCCTAACTGATTTGCCAAAACTATAATTTGTTAACAAGACATTTGTGGAGTGGTTGACAAACGAGTTTTAATGACTCCAACCTAAATGTATGTTAACTTCCGACTTCAACTGTATAAGATGCACCTCTCAAGTTTTACCATTATGCAAATTATTAAGAAGCTAGGAACAAAATGCTAATATCTTGCAATATATGTCTTAGAATTCATTGATTGAGCTAACCTTAGCTCAGAGATAAACAGTTAGAGGCCGAGCATATATGCCATGTGTATTGCGAATAATGTTTACCACATAATAATTCAAGGAATATTACTCAGAAATGTGAGGACTGCTGTTCGTATCCATTTTAAAAGTAATCAGATGTATTACAGTTACGCAAGAGGAATTCAATAAACAAATGGTACATACCAGAAATCTTCACGATATAAAGAATACAAAATATCCTAAGTCTTAACAGCAAAGAAAATTCACCACTATGACATACAGACAGACGTACATCAGGAGATTGGTTTACCATTGACTCTCTGATCAAAGTTTAAACCCAGATTTTATTATTCCGAGAGCTCCAACTCCCAGTACCTCCTATAGTCTAATTACAATCACTTTGCATGGCCCAAAACATTAAAACAAAATGCAAATGACTTCACACACATTCTCTAGTCTAATCATCACACCTCAACTCTGTATGATAAGAGCACACCCCGGTGTCGCTCCTCTTTGAACTAACCTCCGTCTGACGAAAAGAATAACACAGTTTCTCTGTAACAATACATCCATAACATAACAATACATACATAGCATCCATACAATGAAATGTCATAGCTCTTTATGAAGTCTTGAAACAATCCAAACATGACCATTTAATTCACACAGTAACATTAATTTAGTAAATTAAAGGTTAATCAGTCGTCACATCTCTCCTGGCGTCAGTGACCGTCTCTTCATCGAAATTGACACAGGTAAGGTGTTTTCTACCCCTGTGATAGCCCACAGATGGTCTGCCATCCAAATTATGTCATAAATCGTGATTGAATCATCACGCTGTGCTCTCACACTAGCCAGTCGCTAGTTGCGATTATCACCTTCTCTCATTCTTCCACTACACTGTTCCAGTCCATACTGTCAGCTGAGTTCTCAGTACATCGCGCAGACAGGAATGAGGAACTCTCCAGGAGAACGAAAGGCGGAGGTGTATGTTTCCTGATTAACTGCTCATGGTGTGATTTTGGCAACGCACAAGAACTCAAGTCCTTTTGTTTGAATACCTCACAATCCAATTCTGACCACATTACCTCATTACCTCATCGTCACAGCAGTGTATATTCACCCTCAAGCCGGTACCCACAACGGCACTCAAGGAACTACAATGGACTTTGTTCCAATTGGAAACCGCATATCCTTAGGCTGCATTTATTGTAGCTCTTTAACGAAGCAAATCTGAGGAAAATGCTTTTGAAGTTTTATCAACACATTGTCTGCGCTACTCACGCATCAAAAACTCCGACCATTGCTACTCTCATTGCTCCGACCATTGCTACTCTCATTGCTCCGACCATTGCTACTCTCATTGCTCCGACCATTGCTACTCTCATTGCTCCGACCATTGCTACTCTCATTGCTCCGACCATTGCTACTCTCCCTTCCACAATGGTTTACAATGCCATACTCGCCCTCCCTTCGGCAAATCAGATCATGCCTCCATTCTTCTCCTCCCTTCCTATAGGCAGAAACTCAAACAGAAAGTACCTGTGGTAAGGACTGTTCAACACTGGTCTGACCTATTGGAATCTATGCTTCAAGATTGCTTTGATCACGTGGACTGGAATATGTTCCGGGTTGCCTCTGAAAATAACATTGACCATTGACCTATACACTGACACGGTGAGTAAGTGGAAAGGGATGAAGGGGATGATTAAAACCTATCCAAAACAAAAATCATGGATAGATGGCAGCATTTGCGCAAAACTGTAGGCATGAACTACTGCATTTAACCACGACAAGATGGGAAAATGTTGGAATACAAACAAAACAGTTATGCCCTCCTAAAAGGCAGTCAAACAGACATACAGTATGTGGCAGGGACTCCAGGCAATCACGGATTATAAAGGGAAAACCAGCCATTTCACAGACACAGACGTCTTGCTCCTGGACAAGATAAACATCTTCTTCGCCCGCTTCGAGGAAAACACAATGCCGCCGACGTGGGCCACCGCCGCTCAAGAGGATGGTGAGCTCACGTTATCCATGGCCAACTTGACTAAGACATTTTAAGCGTGTTTACCCTTCAAGGTTGCCGGCCCAGATTGCATCCCTAGGCGTATCCTCAGAGCATTCGCATACCAGCTGAATGGAGTGTTTACGGACATATCTCTCCCTATCCCCGTCTGTTGTCCCCACTTGCTTCAAGATGTCCACCATTGTTCCTGTACCTTCTTAATATTGAGTTGCACCTCCCCCTTCCCCTTTTGCCCTCAGATTAGCCTCAATACGTCAGGGCATGGACTCTACAAGGTGTTGAAAGCGTTCCACAGAGATGCTGGCCCAAGTTGACTGCAATGCCTTCCACAGTTGTGTCAAGTTGTCTGGATGTCCTTTGGGTGGTGGATCATTCTTGATACACACATGAAACTTTTGAGCGTGAAAGACCCAGCACCTTTGCAGTTCTTGACACAAACTGTTGCGCCATACCTTGTTCAAAGGCACTTAAATCTTTTGTTTTGCCCATTCACCATCTGAATGGAACACATACACAATCCATGTCTCAATTGTCTCAAGGCTTAAAAATCCTTTCTTTAACCTGTCTCCCCCCTTTCGTCTACACTGATTTGAAGTGGATTTAACAAGTGACACCATTAAGGGATTATAGCTTTCACCTTGATTCAACGGGTCAGTCCATGTAATGGAAAGGGCAGATGTTTACAACAAAGTGTTTACATCAAGCGTCCCTGAGCACTGCTATTTTTACATTGGTGTTGATAATCCAAAAATGATTGACTTGATTCTGGCAAATTTTTAGCAAAGTGCAAAACTGTATTCTTGCTATTAAATCTGTTCCCAATCTCTGGCAATGCTCACAGACCTGGTGGTGTAGCAGGAATTTCAGGCCATTGCAAAGTGCAAATCCCAAGTGAGGTATAGTCTCAGGTTATCAGCATTCAATAGCATACTGTCCTTTTACAGCAGTACCACGTTAATTCATCTGTAGAAATGCAGTAACTTGTTGTTGTTTACCTTACTTTCACTGCAACCAGTAGCCTGTTTGCGTACCATAAAATGACAGGAACTTTTTAATAGAGTATTTCATGGCATTAAAGAAAAATATGGCGGAGAGGGAAAGAACAGGATTATTCTTCACAACCATCACAGCAGTAAAGAACCCTTCCTGATATGCAAAGAAATGTATGTTAGACATCATTCTCATCCCTCACTAAGAACCCCTCAATAACATTTTTGTGTGTGTGGGTAAGCTGGTCCAGAATGGTCACCAGCGGAAACACAACGAAGGTTGGTTACCAGCGAAAACACGTCGAAGTCTGGTCACCCACGAAAACACATCGAAGGCTGGTCACCAGCGAAAAGACATTGAAGGCTGGTCACCAGCAAAAACACATCGAAGGCCGGTCACCAGCAAAACACATCGAAGGCTGGTCACCAGCAAAAACACATGAAGGCCGGTCACCAGCAAAACACATCAAAGGCCGGTCACCAGCAAAACACATCGAAGGCTGGTCACCAGCAAAACACATCGAAGGCTGGTCACCAGCAAAAACACATCGAAGGCTGGTCACCAGCAAAACACATCGAAGGCTGGTCACCAGCCTGTGCTGGACTATGTATTTTTTTTCAGCAGGGTCTTTCAGTACAGGGCCCAATGGAGTGGTCTGTTCATTTCTGTTCATTTCTCCTTTTAACGGCTTGGACATCTCAGAGGCAACAGTTCATTTTGCTCTCTCTCACTGCGGGTGGATTGACCAGTAATGGCACCCTAGGGGACTGGACTGATATGTTGGGGCTTTCAACAACACTGCTTCAGTGCTTGTCTGGGAGAGGATTGTAATTTATTTATCTAGAAGTTATGGCAGTAATCAATTCACTTACAAAGGAAAGCTGAAAACTATGGTTGATTTTAATATTTGGCGGAGAAATGTATGTCCTCATCATCGACTGTTAAAGTGCCGACAGGCAGTATTGACCATAAACACAGGGAATGGCCAGAGACCGAGCCAAACGATGCTCCTCGCTCCTGCACTCTCCTCTGTGTCGTCTTTCATCCTTCCTTCTGAAACATCACCGGCAAATATCACATCGATGAATCAAAGCAACGCTTTCCAAATAATCACATAAACTTTTAACAGTATAATTCATGCTCCTCATCAGCATTCTTTGTTTAACATGTATGTTTATTGATAAATGAAGATGCGTTTAAATAATTCAAAGCAAACATTAGCTGTGAGCTGCATGGGAGATGAATAATTGATGGAGTGTTGCGAGGGGCCAAGCCACTCTGGGAATATATAATATTAGCTTAATGCAGGACTGGGGCTGCGGAGAGCAGAGCAGCGGAAGTGTAATGGAGCTGCCGTCACTAACTGATGATGGTTATTGTGGCCTGAAAGTTGCTACAAAATAAGAAAAAAGGTCACAAATTGAAGGAGGGGGGTGGTGGGGAGACCATAGATTTGGCTTATAGGAGCTGACAGTGCAAATTGTGGTTTTAATAGCAGGAGGTTTACACATTCTACAGAGAGGCCCTAATGGTCGGGCCAGTGCTTAGCGCAAAGGGAGGAAAATCACCCTAAGCTATTAAAATGAAACCCGAGAAGTTTTTTTTCTCTTGACCTCCCCCTCCTCATCACTCATTTTCATCCCCTCCTGTCCATTTCCTGCCTGGAGTCTCCCTGAAGTTCTCCTGTGCACCCCGATAACCTGGACCACAAAGCCACCCTTTACCCTGACCCTGTGAAGTCACACAGTCTCATCTACTCAGGGGCCCCGAGGGGCCCGCCCAGCCCACCTAGAAGAATGAGGAGAAAAGGAACGGCTGGCAGGACTGTAGACTATTCACACCTACTGGTTTTCATAAGGAACATAAAGGAGTGGCACCAATGAGAAGTTTGTTTGGTAGATCTACATGTAGGGTAAAATGTTGCATAAATTATATAGTAAGACTTTAATAGTTTTCCCCTCAGTAGACGAGAAATGGTGCATTCATATGAAGTGGCGCCATATTTCTTTATTTTCTGCATACAGGCACATCTAAAGTGCATGCTACCGTCCCTTTAAGAGGCCTTCTATGGCGTCTGTGTAGTTAGGGCAGATTATAGCAGCATCATCACTTCTTGTGCACAAAACACAAAAACATGCCCCAGTGATGGTACATATCAGCCATATTCTTCTGTTAATGGCCCTCAGCTCAGTGCCTGCAGGTCAGCATGCAACAAAAGGGCCTCGTTGACTCTCTGAGGGATTCTGCCTTGTTTTGCCAGCCAAGGAAAAAGATGCAGGGAGAGATAATCTGTATCAAAGGCTCTGGAGGACCCTGACATTGGGTGTTGCTATCACAGCAGCATATTAGCATCTAAACAAAGGAGGCAGTATACCCTGCAGCCCAGGAGGAGCGTTTCAAGTGGTCAATCACCAGCCTTATTTATTTCTTCATCCGTCACGTTTTATGTTGAGTAGCAGGATTCTTCACTACCCCCGGTGTCTTCAGCACAAAAGTATTCAAGTTGACGCTTCTTCTTTCTTTCTCCTTCCGTCCTTCTTAGGTTTCACTTCTTTATGGCAACGAGAGGTATGACAGCTGTCATCAGTCCTTAGCACCTTTCAGATCTACATTTCAAGGTCTGCAGGTTCACCGGTTGGATCACCAGTTTCTGCTTGGACAACAAGAGGAGTAGAGAAGAACCATCCCCACCTCTGTTGAGCATCCCATCTAGATAGACAATGGGCTATATACAAATGCAAAATATTCTACAAAACACAGCATTATCACTGTCACGTTTATTTATGTTTATTTCACCAATGTTGGGGTTTTGTTGTTGTTCTTTGAAGAGATTTGGTAGTATTTCTTTGACTACTTATATTTTGTACAACAGCATGTTTATTAGGATAATAATTGCTTGTAAATCTTAACCAGTTTTATCGAACAATAAGAGTTTTAAGAACAATGTGATACTGGATCCTCTTTGATGAAACTGCTGGCTGGAAAGTGATGGACAATATATAGAGAAAGGCTGTATGTGTAGGTTGGGGGGAGGGGGGGGGGTCATTAAAACAGAGTATCTTATTGGAGGCCTCTGATGTGAGGGTTTGAACTGAAATGGAGGGGAGGGTGGAGGAATGGAGGGGAGGATGGAGGAATGGAATTGTCTATTATCCCAGCCTGCGTCTGATCCCCAGACGATTTGATGGGCATTTGTTTGTCACCGGTCCTATCAGCATGATGGCACAATTGGCCCTGTTAGGCCTGCTGGTCTTGGTAAGCCACGACGCAAAGCATATTGCAGCTACAAGAGACCGTAAATACGGGTATCTGTCATCTTGGATAATTGCCATCCACTCTGGTTGAAATACCCCAACAATAACAAGGTAGTGTGTCTCAAACAGTGTGTGTAAAACATTTCATCCATCAAGGAAGGATGCTTACATAAAAAAATGTACATCCATTAGACACAAAATACATTTTTTGACAGAAAATAGTCCAAACCCTTGTGTTACAGGGGTATAATATCAGGGCTAAGGTTATTGAAAGGCCAATCCATTGTAGACAGGAGCAGGCAGGCCCACTCCACAGCTGGCTCGTAGTCCTGTTTTTGACCCTGACTGTGCTTTCCCATTTTCAAATGCCGGCAGAGTTGAAACCCTACATTGGAGTAACGTGTGAGTGGTCAGCTAGTAAACTGCCTCCCACTATCCCCAGAATAGTGGTTGCACCACACACCATGGCCTACCCAGAATGCCGCGGGGCAGACTACAACAGCACGTTAAAAGGGATCAATAATCACCTGTCGAGGGACACCAACAGCTCTCACTCTCACAGTGTAAAAAGTGAGGCCAGAACTGGTGAGTGAAGGTGAGACTTGTGAATTGGGAAATGATTTACTGGACGCTATTTAAACCCCATTGTGATTGTGTTGAGGGTTTTCTCATAAAAGTGCAGAGGGTTGAAAAAGAAAGAAGAAATCCTCGTCTTATGGATGTGAGGAGTCTGTTGTCCAGACGTAAACATTGTTGTCCAGACATAAACATGTTCACTCACAGCGAATGTCTGATTGATGTCACCATTGCTTTTGCTTTTGGTACAGACCCTGCTCCAGGCTGAAGGAGTTGGAGAGTCTGTGCATATGTAACTGTGGTAATTTACACAACCCTCCAAGCAAGCTTTGCTCAATAATTTACATGCTTCGTTTGAAGCCTCTCACCCATCAGAGTGCCTCGGTCTGGGGCTGCACACAACTACAACACCCAGGCTCATCTGGATAGCTTGAGGCCTAGTCGGGGATAGATAATAGGCGAAAGGTACAAAGGAACGTGGATCTCAATACATGCATGAGAGCAAAGTGCAGGGTCATTAAGGGTAGCCCGGGTATGCCTGTCCCAAAATCTCCTCTGATGTGGGGGTAAAGGAGCAAAATGTCATTGTCCTCATGTTTGACCTAAAACAAGGAAGGAGCTCCCTGTCATCCTCTCTGAATACATAAACAGCACTCATTCATCTGTCTGGACCACACAACCAAGGATGAAGCCATTACAGTCAATAACCTCACAGCAACTATCAAGCCCTTTTTACAATCCTTTTTCTTAAGACGTCCTGTATCAACCATGTACTATAGAAGCAACCCAGTTTATTATTATGTATATTTTTTTTGTAGATTGATGAAGCTTTGACAAATCACTGTCATCGTGATTTCAATCAGTGTAATGAAAGCAATGGGTCTTTAACATGCCTATGCTTATTTGCATGCAATTGAACCCTCTTTATGCTCAAAGTTTAAAAGCATTGACATCCTCCCTCCCTATTGAAATACATGCCTTTCTCTGGGTTTTTGTCTCCAGCCAGATTCATGCAATTCCTAGCCAATCAGAAAACAGGACATAGACTGGCCACCACCTAATGGAATCCTGCAGCAACACAACCAACACGAAAAAAGTGTTCATTTTACCCCTCGACTACAAATGGGAGCTTATTTCGAAGCCCTAGACATGATCTAGTCAAAAAACCAAGCTTCAGATTTCAGATCATCTACTGCAAAGTACTTCGGCGAGTCTTCAAAAACAAACTTGGGCTCCTTCGAAAATCTCAGAAACGTTAGCGGTTCCTCAGTTCCTCTCAGAGTGTGATGACTCTGACGAGGCGGAGCAGTTGGTTCCCCAGTAGTTCTGAGCACTAATGGTGTCTCGGAGAAGGCAGAGCCAAGGCGTACCCGCTGGCAGGGACTCGCTCAGAGCAGCACACTTGTCACAGCCCATCACATGAGCACTCCTCTGAACTGGAGCCGTGAGTCATTTCTTCAACATCCAAAAAGCCTTTCTTTTGCTTTCTGTTGCTTTGCAAGAACCATCCGACCCAAAGTCCTTGCAACTATTTCAACACACGCAGTGGAAAAAGTAAAGAGAGACAAAAAACGTCTCTTCTTTGTTTAACTGAATTGTGTCAACTGAGAAAGTTTTGCAAAACTGCGTCTAGGAACTTGATGTGAAACGGAGCAGACCAACGCAGATACAGAGAGGTGGGGACAGGAATCGTGGGTAGAATGAACTCAGTTCATTGTAGACAAGAACACGAGTGCATGGACACTCATCACGCACATGCCAAAACACTGTTGCGCCTGACTCTGTTTGATAACCGCTATTCCACTATACTCTTGACGTTGTGTTTACGTTTTAACGAGTTTTGTTATCCCAGTTTTAAATGGTTATTTTGACAATTACTCACAGATGGATGGATGCTGCTGCTAAAATGGCAACAAAATAACAGATTTATTGCTAAGTCTCTAGGGCTTTTTCTCTGCTCTTCTCTTAGCTAGGTCTAAAAGCATCTGCCTGTGTCCCAATATCCCTGTTCTCTGCATTATCAGTGATGGATAAAAAGCATGGCTAGGTTGCCACCTGATTGCCATGACCTCTCAACTGCTTTAAAACCAGTGGTCATGAAGGTAAGGAGAAAATGCCAGTAGATTAAGGTAGAGAGTTAAAGGACCTCTGTGCTGTTGGCCTCTGTCTGTGGAGAGGAGAGCAGGAATGCGTCCATTGAGGGGAGCAGGAGAGCAGGCAGATGGGCTGTGGTAGAGGAACCCCGTCCAGGGCTCATATTGCACTTGATTTCAGGGCCAGAAGACAGGGCAAGCTCCCCTCACACAGACGTTCACAAGCTGCTGCTGCTCCAGGAGAATGTCATGGGTTCATGGAATCAAGGAGAAACACAGGCAGTCTCACTTCGAGGGGCTGACCAGAGGTTTAGATTAGGATGAACCAGAACCTACAGTAAGACACAGGGCACTGCCTTTCAGTATGCAGCCACCCAAACACATAATGGAACTCTGGCCTTTTTGTCTTAATAAATATGTGCTAACAGCAAGGTAAGCATAGCTATGTAAAATACTAAATACATCAAAGGATGTAAATGCAATAATATTTACACTGCATACATGCAATTCACGGACTGAGGTCAAAGTTAAACGGAGGGAAGAAATGGCCATACCAGTATTCAGCAAAAGAAGAAAAGCTTTGAAGAAATTGCAGCAATGGATCCTTGTGTCCTAGCTTCACAACATGCTGGAACAAATGCTGTGTGGTCGTATGCTAATCCCATGGCTGTTGGCAATACATAATCTGCTCAACAGAGCATAAGATTACAAATGTTTTTTAAAGAAAAATATTTGTATGACAATGTTGTGCACAACTCTCTCGGTGTCATAAGAGATTTGGATCAAGTAATGAGTTGGGCTAATCCTTCATTGGTGTCTGTGGCTTGGAGCATTAAAACTCGATGCTCTTCTCCCCTTCCCTGTAAATGCCTGTGGACTCTTTAATGTGTTAACCAAATGCCCTGTTGGGCTGGGCTGGATTGACCGTAATGGATTGGGTCTAACAACAGATACCCAACACTCGTAAATTGATTTCATCTCTGAAAAGACAGAAAGAGACGATATTTACAATTGAGACATCAATGGGACACGGACCACAACAGTGAGACATTGAGAAAGTCAATCCCCCTTGAAACAACAGACAAATTGACATATGAAAGGAAATCTCAATAATAGTTTGTCTCATTTGTGGAAGTGATTATTTATTAGTGTCCCCTGTAGGATTTATTAAAGTCTTCGCTAATAGAGATACTCTTCCTTATTCCTTCCACATTTAATTTGACAAGAATGCAATTAATTAACACGTGTGTATTTAGTCTTTAATGACTAACCCTTATACTGCACCAAAAGGTAATACTTCATTAATTAGTTATATTTTATTATTTCATTCATTTGTATTATTAATAGCATTGATATGATATTATGATTCTTCTTCTTATGATTATTAGTAATCTTAATATAGGTTTATAGGTCTCAAAACATAATCTAAACAACTTCAGGTCACAGGGTCTATTTTTAAAACCAGTCATTCAGCCAGCTAGAGTCGGATTGCTCATAAATTCGGCATCGAACCAAGTGATCAGATTACATTAAATGCATTTTTTTTGTATCCGCAGCCTTCTACCATAAATTAAAACCATCTGAAAGCGTCTGGAGTGCATTTCATTTTGCCTTGATTCATGTGCTGTAATATAACCCCTCTCCGATTCCCCCCGCCGTGGCACAGGCCGACGAGGCGAGCAGGCTGCTGAGTGCGTCAGGAGATTAAAACCCAGTTGTGAGATTGAAAATGGGATGGAGGCATCAGATAATGTCGTAGAGGTATAATGAAAGTGTAAACAAAAACCTGGCGCAAGAGAAACGGCTGCTCATAAAGTCTCTCCACTGTCTTCCTCACAAAAGAGATTTCACAAGCCTGGCGCCCTGCAAGTTATTAACAGTTGACTGAATTACACAGTTCAAAAATTCAATGGATTACCTTTTCTTCTTCCCAAATGTCTTAGAGTGGGAGTAAATGTGGCATGTCAGAATAGGGTGGACTAGGGATTTTGCCTACTTCTCGTGTACAAAACCCTTTCATTGCAAGTTTTCTCATAAATACAAGCTTGAAGGGCAGTGCCCTCATCTGAATGCCACAACTTTAGATGAAATCTTTAGATCACAGTTTAACAATGAAATGGGTCTGTAAGACTTCATCAAAGTGTACATTCCTGACTCAGTCGAGGCATCGACAAAGAAATGCCAGAGCAATTAAAATAAAGGGTCATTTTACACATCTCATCCTCTCACTGACAGCGATGTGTAAAAAAAGCCCTCACACTTCTCCAGCACACCGCTGATCCAGAGCCTGTGTTTCCAGGGTTCGTTTACACCTTTGTGTCCTGGTGTGCCCGGCTGCCATGGTGATAGATTGGCCCGCGCCGTGACGTGGGGGCGAGCTGGGAGCGTCATTCGCTGAGTGACTGGCCAGCCGGACAGCTGTGTTGGCAGGGCCCGCCATCCTGTCTGCCAAGTCTCAGAGCAGATAGCACAGCGTCTTTCCTGCTCAGTACTTACCACCAGCACTCCACTGCTGCCACACTACAGCGATGAAACACGTAGCAACACGTCACATCTCATTTTACACTTACCGAGCTGTCACTCGTGTGTATACTGCCGGGTCATCCAATGGAGAGGGTCAAGTTTGGTTCCTTGCAGTCCCCCTATCACAGCCCAGGCAGTATCTGTTGGTAACAAACACCACAAAACCAGGTATTTAGTTAGATTCACAAAATGATGGTACATTTTAAAAGACTGTTCAGAGTTAAATATGAAATACTGCATCCTCGATTAACAAACTCTGGAATTGAGACATGCTCTCACCTCGTTAGACTAAATGAAGAAGTTAACATGAAAAATATAGTGGGATGGATGTAATGTGTAATTAGCATTTTGCTCTGGCACCAGACTGCATTAATAAGAGATGAGAAATCAATAGCAGTCATTATATGCAAGATGAAATATTAACTCGTCTGGAAACTGACCTGAAAATGATTCTTCTCTCCTACACTGTCTTTAGCCTAATATGGTTATTGGTAATGAACACCTTCAGTGCTGCAACAAACAGGGGGAAATCATATTTACAAAAGGGTAGATTAGCAGTTAACCTTGAAATATAATATGGCTGACCTGTAATGTCCCAAACCAATTCTTGCAGGTGGCGCTTTTTCAAAGTACACTATTTTGTATAATGGAAATCTATGGGAAGTACAAAGTATGTATTTGCATGGCAATTTATGTTTATATTGAATCCAGGCCTGTAGACCTCAAAAACATCTCTGCTGTATCCCAGCCTGCAAACATCTGTCAGTGTCATATCGTACAGTATCATATGGATGTAGTTGCTTTGATCACTCCGAGCTAATATCGAGTGTAAATGCACAATAGGATCCTATTGGTCTTCATGATTCATCCTTTGATGTATAAAAAGTATAAGGTCTCTATAACAGGATGCAGATGACGTAGCTAACCTAATTCTCCATACATTGCTCCCCCACGCCCCCGCTCCCAAACCACACTCTTACACTGTGCCCGCCCGCAACTCCCCCCATTCTGCACACCCTCCATGCCCTCTCAGTTTTGGGATTCCCAGTGGCAGGATCGACAAGGATTTCACAAACAATTTATTGTAAATTGCAGTAAAATTGGCTGCAGATCTTAGAGAAGAGAGAAGGGGGAAAAAAACGGAATGAGGCTACAATGATACTGGGTTATTTATTCATTGTCCGTTCCGCAGCGTTCAGCAAGATTCTCCTCTTTCAAAATACCCCACCCCCTCCTTCCCCTGCTCCCACCCCCTCCTTCCCCCGCTCCCACCCCCTCCTTCCCCCGCTCCCACCCTCCTTTCATTTGCCGTTTCAAATGTACTAATGGGCCGGAACCTTCCTGGATGATCTTGGCCCTCCCCTAATGCAAACACTCTGCGGCTGGGTCCCAGCGCGGTAATCAGGCCCTGGCCTCTGGAACTCAGAGGGCTGCCGCTGCAGACCAGAAAGAGCCCCAGCATGACCCCACACTACATCCCTCTGTCACCCAAGAGCTGCCCCCTGTCTTCCTCATCTCCTCCCCAGGCCGCTCCCCTTTCCTCCACCAGAGACCCAGAACCCGCAGAGCCTCGGCCCAGGCCTGTGAAGCAGCATCGCCCCAGGATGAGGTGAATCCACAGGGCTTGATGGACTGGAAACATCACCTTTCACCACGTTCATTGTTTATGTAAACTCAATGATTTGTGAAACCCAGTAGTACAGTAGGACTTTCTTTCTCAACAGTCAGTGAGTGTTCTGGCTGGAAGTGAGCTGATCCAGTTCAAAGATGATTTGAAATGTGTTTAAGATGTTTCTACGCTGTCAAGCACAGTAAAGCCTAGAGTTGAAATAAAGTAGGACTTGGGTACCCTTGCACACGTACAGAAAGATGAGACATCGCTGACAAAGTTTGAGTCACTAACATAATCATTATTCTTTGAAGTCAGTTCCTCTGAAATGTTTCAAAATATGACATATTTCAAAATAGTACATTTCTTTTCCATGGTGTCTTGGATGCGTTGCAACTGCACCATATACAGAATTCGGTCACATTGACATCTATACTTTGTGAGCTGTCATTCTGAAAGGCCCTGCTCTTGGCCATGATGATGGATTAAGTATCACCAGAAAGGTTTTCTCTCTCCACGTGTGTTTACCTGCCGGTGGCTAGGTAAGGCCTTTGTCTGGTCAGGTCTGACAGGTCCTCTATTGTCTCACCTCTCCCTCAGGCTCTGTCGTCAGCCTCCAGGTGAGAATGGCCAGATGTGGCGACCCAGGATCCTCTGCTTGCAGCAGCACGCAATGCGAGGCCGGGTAGTGGAGAGCTAGAGATGGGGCAACCGCTGCGGCTGGTGTCATCTGTTTGAACTTGTCCATCTTCCCTGATAGACCTGCAGAGTGCTGTTTTCATTCCCATCGGATAATATCTTTTACAGTTTTACAAAACTGTCAGCAGACTTGGGGCGGCAGGTAGCCGAGTGGTTAGAGCGTTGGAATTGTAACTGAAAGGTTGCAAGATCAAATCCCCAAGCTGACAAGGTAAAAAGCTGTCGTTCTCCCCCTGAACAAGGCAGTTAACCCGCTGTTCCTATGATGTCATTGAAAATAAGAATTTGTTCTTAACTGACTTTCCTAGTTAAAGGAACTAGAGCAGGTGGAGCCCCACCTGCCTTCTCTGCAGCCAATTGCCCCTAGTCACAAACAGACACCACCCAAAACAGGGCACATAGTTGCTAACTACCCCACAGAGTTGTGGCTAGCTCAGATTTTCCGATTGTAGCATGATTCATCAAGGTGACTTTTCTCTGATCATTTAGCTAGTTGGCACACAGTATCCTGTTATTCTTGCATTTGAAGAAAATATATATTTTCTATATGCATGCATTGTAAAGTGTAGCCCTTAGCTTAGATTTTCTTCAAGTGCAAATGAACCAATCAAATACGTTTATATCGTCTTTGAGGTTGCGTTCCAAATTCCATACATTACTGTGATTCTGAGAAGACGTACAATAATTGAAACAAGTGGGAACATCACTCAAACCCAATATCATTAAAATAAAGAAAACTCGAGTCCTTTTTACCCAATGATGAAATATTGACCTCTTACTTCAGTGTATATGGTCCACATCTATATGTGAGTATTTCTTTAGAGCAATTTATTTCTGTATGAAAGACGAGCCAGCTTTCAGATGTGTTTTTAAAGCTCAGTTAAAAGCCTAGTGGAGTGTGTGACAACTACACTATGGTCTGCAATTGTTTTTCTTGGGTACCTCCGTTTTCTCTCTGACCTTGGGGAACAAGGACCACTGGGCAATTGGCTGGTGTCTCAACTAGTTAAGTCAGACATTTTACTGTTCCAAAAGAACCACCACAACCCCTTTAACTGCTGAAGAAATTACAGGATAAAAGAATGAACAAAAAATCTGTCAAATCTGAGGCAGTCTAGCGTCTTTCGTGTCAGTGCTCAGCAGAGCATAAAATGCACCATTTAGACTCTTCTTCCAGAAACAAAGGCTTCCATCCCATAATGACTGTCTGAGGGAACGTCGGGAACGTCGCACAACCCCCTCCCTCCCTTAACTCCCCTCCCTCTTGCCTCATCCTATCCATTTCCAAACGCCACCTACCCAGCCCCTTCCCATCCTCAGACGGGACTAGCTATAGTATTAGCCTGGGTCCTGCCTGGAGTTAAGAATCAACTTTGGCGAAAAGCTGCACGGGATGAATCCCTTCAAGTCCCGCAGAACCACATAAAACAAAGTGGGCTTCCATTATTCACCGGGCTGGCTGCAGTGCGAGGGGATAGCTGCTTGTTTACAGTGGAGCAGAGCGGGCCCAAGCTGCACCTGCACTCCACACACCCTGACAGCTTGATGGGGCCTTTAATGGTGATTCACTGGCCAGATCTATGGGGATAAAAACATGGAATTCTGGGAGAGCGATTTAATAAGGAAAATAAAGTGTTGAATGGTTGCCATGGTCGTTGGACGGGCTTGTAGAGGGTCATGTTTGGACCACATTGTCTGGAATCAAATCCAAACTTTGATCTTGAGGTTTTATTACATGCTGTCACGTGGAGCTGGGGGAGCTGGAATAGAGTGTTTTAGGGTCAAGTGAGGGGTGATTCTGCTGTTACCTTTAAATCTTAAAACTCTTCTGTAATCACTGATTTCGAGGCATGTGGAACATCTGCAGTGTCATTGGCACAACCACCAATGTCAATGTTGCACTCTGATTGTATCGACATCCTATGTGTTAGCAATGGCAATATACACCTTAACAGTAACCAACCAACTCGACCAAGTTATCCCAAGCCACTCTCCATTGAGGTGTTAAGTAACCAGAGGCCGACAGAGCTCTGCAATGTTCAGCAGCATGTAGCCATTAAAGGCACACAGGGCCCTAACCCCCAAGTCCTCATTGATCTCCCCTTTCATATATAATTCATGAGGGGGATATATCCTTGTTTAGGAAGCACAAGACTGGGCTTAAGTGGGTTTTGTCAGAGTAACTCATAACGCCAAAGCCCCCTGCTAAAACCTCCCCAAGGTTAGGGCACTCCTTCTGGCCCAGCCAGGACGGTAATGGAGTGATGTCATGGAGGCTCATGTGATATCACTCTGGGACAGACCGCCCACGCTGATCTCAAATCAGTTCATATCATATCCGTTTGAAATTCATGAATCAATTTAGGCTGGGCAGCGCTAAAATAACAATTGTGCCAAAGGCTAACCTGTTCTGTAATGATGGTAGTGTACAAAGATGCTAAAAACTCATGGCAGCTCAGAAAGAACTTGAGAGCCCCCCACCTTCAACACGGCATCACGTTATACAGAGCGGGTGGGTTGAGTGAAGTAAAGATCCTGTTAGGATCCAACCCATAATGCACACCAGTGATATTGATCAGTCTAAACATCATCTCCCTTATGTGTCTCACCCATGGGTTATCATAGCATCATTATCAGTCCGGAGTTTGGGATGAAGCCATGATACTCTACGGCAAATGGACCTGTTATTGATTTTACATAGAGGGGGGAATGGAGGCAATGGCAGATGGAAGAGGAGGACAGACATGTGGATGGGACAAAGAGGAAGGGTAGAACGCATGCACACACGCACGCACGCACGCACGCACGCACGCACGCACGCACTCACGCACGCACGCACACACACACACACACACACACACACACACACACACACACACACACACACACACACACACACACACACACACACACACACACACACACACACACACACACACACACACACACACACACACACGCACGCACACACACACACACACACACACGCAAAATGTGTGTGATGGGCCTTCAATGTCAGATGATACAGGAGCAGTGTCCTTGGGGCACAGGCCACATAACATACAGATCACATGCCTCTCACAGGCTTCCACCATAGGAAATCACCTGACATGGAAAAGAGGGGTTCTGTCTTCATGTGAAACCACAGGTTTCTTAAGGGGAAATACTGGAACCTGGGATGCCCTAAAACCTGTCTTTGTGGTAGACTATTTTTGGTTTCTATACATTATCGTTCTGCATGCACTATTGGCGATACATGGTGTGAATATGATTCCATAATGGGATGTCTAGAAAAAAAAAATTGAGATTTTTATTCTACAGAAGAAAATTGCTCTGCACCATCCCACTGAATGAGTAAAGGCTTGCTGCTTAAGGTGTTAATGTGATGAGCAGCGTGAGAGTTCGAAAACATTATGGACAGTACATCCTATCAGGAAAGGGATATCCTGAGGCAGAATGATATAGACCTTAAGTGCTGACAAAGAAGATATTGTATTTTTCCAGTAATCCTTTTGAACACTGCAGGGCAAAGACTTGGAGTTTGTTCGGGTCATAACACGAAATGCAACTGTTATGTTACATTAAAAACATAAATGTTCTGATGATATCACCCCTATACTGTACATGCAGAGAGGGTGATGCAATGTTTTGAATAAAATGGTACAATGACACAATGGCCAACTAGGGTGTTCCGACACTAAACTCTGGGAATGTAAAATAAGGACAACCTTTTTTTTCCCCTTCATTTGTTTAGTTCCGCTTGATTGGCCGAGAATACTGGAAAACCTATGTATTGTTTCCGCTCAATGGACAGTGTCATAAATATTTGCTGTGCATTAAATATTTTAGCCAGACAATCTAAATCCTTTCAGCACTCCCTGTTCCCGTGAATAGGCTTCAAGGAAAATAAATGTATCGGGCATGCCGGTTTCGGGAAAACATGTCAACAATCCATCCCCTCCAGAGTTCCTAACTGTCAGGTAGGGCTTACTAGCGGCTACGATTAGGTCGGATTTGTGTGATTCTCCACAACCTTGACACTGAACTGTGAAACGGTTTCATGGAACATTCCAAAGGAGCTGTCAATCAGGTCACATCGTTCTAGATAACTATCAGTGTTACCAAGGTGTGGTGTTGGAAAGAACCAATACTGTGTTTTTTTTGTTCGTTTTTGACTTATTTTTTACTTATACCAAGTTATGCTTTGGGGAGCGTGTCACATGTTCCATTTTAGCATTATTACTGACATGGTGTACATACAACAACCCAACATGGCTGACAGGTTTGTCAGAATGATGCTAACGTAACAGTCTTTAGGGACTGGCTTAGGGTAAGGTACTGTAGTGAGTAATAACAGGTACGGTGTTGTGGAAAAATAGGAAATGCTCTGTGTGTCTCACAGTTCTGCTCCCTCACCTCCTCAGAGAAGACCTTGAGTGAGAGCCGTGTCCAAACTCCATCTCCAGCTGCAGAGGATGTTGCTTGGCAGGGCCTGTCCTCACCATGAGACCGTCTGTTTTGACTCTCTTCTCATTAAGACCAGCGCAGTGCAGGTGGATCCTCAGGCTCTACAGGGGCTGTTTTCATGGTCTGTCTATCCGCCTGTCTCTGTCTGTGCAAAGAGCAAAAACCGGGCAAAAACCTATCTGTTTTTCCCCCCTTCTCTTTCTCCTGCTAAAACCGCCATTAACAAGTGGACCAGAGAGGTTATGTGAAATATGAGGAAACCAGGAAACACATTTTTCAATACATACAATTTCGGGAAGCATCTTTCGCAAATGTCTCCGTTATTAGTTAACCTCAGGGAAGGGGCCAATTGAATTTCACCAAACGTTCAAGGTAGGGCTAGGGTACTTAGGAAGGCCGTGGGTCAGGGTGCACAGCCTTTTCATAACACTTTGACGTTCATTATTCTCTCGTGCCATGCCACTTACGCTGTGGCTGCAGTGTGTGTTTGTGAGAGAACTGCTGCACTGCAGTAAAAGGGCTTGAAATATTTGATTTCGCAGTCTAATGTGGCAAGGCTTAAACAGATAGATTGGGAGACTGATAGATAGATTAAAGGAAAAAAGGGGAAGAGACAAATATCAGGTATCCATGTGCACCGAAACAGTAGTTGCACAAAATTGCTCAATTTGATATGCGACTGTGAACGAACATAAGCTTGAGTATTCAAGGACAAGCAGCATGGAATCTAATGCTTCTCTTTAGTGTGTGCGGTTTTTCTGCTGACTTTTGGGAAATCAGGCAAGACCATTCAGTTAGCATGTGCAGTGTAATTTTCCCAGGCTTTCTAGAGGACATAAGGTGGCAGTAGGTGTCAGTTCTCATGACCTGTAGGACAGGAAGCCTGAATGCCAATGCCAGGGGAAACCAGGGGCCTTATGAGGGCTGAACCGCGATATTGGAAACAAACTGTGTCTTCCGGGCAGGCCTGCCCTCGGAACACTAAGAGGGCACCCTACTAAGAGGAAAAGATGGGCTAAGGTGTGGCATAGCGGTCAGTACATCCCACCAGGGAGCAAAGAGGATATCACATAGGTTGTGAGGGTCAATAGAAAATGAGTTTGATTCGTACTCAGACGCACTTCAGCCCAGAGTAAAAAGGGAAAAGGTGCTCAACTGAGGGACTTTGGTTGTGTGGGTCATTTAGCATTAAACAAAGCATTGAACACTAGTTTACCTCAGACAAACTCCACATTAGGAGTGTAAGAGCAGAAGAACTACTCTACAACAACAAAGGGTCTGTTATCGTTGGGCTAACAGGATTATTCAAGCCTCTCTCCACACCATTCCTGTTGGATTAGGGTTTGGCAGGGCTTCCAGAATGTCAGTCAAAGGCATGCCCAGGCACATCATTCAGTAATCATCAGAGTTTATAGAAGTCAACCCCCTGACAGTTTAGAATGACTGATACCTCACAGTTCACCATCACCGTGTGTCTGTCTGAACATGCAGTCAGATTCCCGTCAAGAGATCTTATACAAACAGAACAAAATTACTACCCTGGTATACTGACAAGATTAGGGAAATAATTCCCCCTCTGGAGGTAAATGAAGTTCTGCTGGTCCAGAAAACAACAACTTATCCCAGGACACTTCACAAGATGACTATCCCAGAAAAGAAAGACGAGCATTCAGATGTCTGCATAGATCTTCAGGTTTATTCAGGGAAAACAAATAGGCTTACGTTTCAGCCTATCAGATATATCCTCAGACGTTCTGCTGGCTCCAGTCATAAAGTGCAATACTATGCCAGAAATGACGAGGCCTGGCATTCGGTGTGACACTCCTTCGTTCTCTTCAGTGCCATGGGGGTCTCGGAGGGCATGAGATGAGTGGCGTTATTAGGAGTACAGACGCCCAGCGGCCTGACGTACGGCCAATGCTTCTGTGATATCATAAATATGCATGCTGCTCTATACTATTCAGGGCATTTATTTACATCAGAGAAGTGACAGGGTTTTTCACTTTTTAGGGCTACTTACCTGTCATGCAGTGTGACAGTAGCGGACAGTAGGGGACACGACCAGACGGTGAAAGGACAAGCAGACAGCATGTCTAGTGGATGGATGCCTTTAGGGCCTCGTAATAGCTTTAGGGCTGATATGTTTATGCAGTTTAATTTCATTGACATCAAGCAATGTATTTAACATAATGAATTACTCAGGGTCCACATGTAGGCTATCCACTTACGGCTGAGGACGTGTATAAACCTGTTGAATGTTTCATTAAACCCCATCTTACATTTTTACATGGAACAAAAACAAACTCTGAAGTGGTGCAAAAATGGCCTTACCTTTCCTTTCACATACAGTCATAATACACACACACACACACACACACACACACACACACACACACACACACACACACACACACACACACACACACACACACACACACACACACACACACACACACACACACACACACACACACACACACACACACACACACACACACACACACACACACACGTACAAAATACTCTGAATGTGAAATGCATGTGTCATTAAAGCATGGGGCCATTAACAAGCTTTACCTTCTCCCTCAAATAGAGCCTGCTCTCCCTCTGGGGATTCTCCTGGTACAGTGTGCTTCAGGAGCATGTTAGAGGTTTCAGATGTGGTGACCACAGAGAGGTCACGAGGCAGACAGGAAACCAGAAAGAAGAATAGAGGGATAGAGGGAAAAATGACTCCTTCAAGCATTTATCATTCTGGGCCCAGGAGTATCAGAGTACATATCGTAAAAAGTGACCAATCAGAAGTAAATCATCAGAGAGTGGCAAGAATTCAGAGTACGTGGAGGACTGTCTTCCCCATGCTACTCTGTCCTCTCCGTCTCTCTCTCTCTCTCTCTCCCCCATGTCTCTCTATCTCCCTCCTTTCTCTCCAAGATGCCATCCCTACACACAAAAAATACTACAATTTACTATAGAATACTACAGTACATACTATTACATTCTGTAATAAACTGTAGAATACTATACTATACTATACACTGGAGTATCCCTCGATCTTGTGTAGTACTTAGTATAGAATTTGGTAGTATACTGTAGAATACTATAATAAATACTACAGTATTATCCATAAAAATAAAACACTGTAGTAAATATTATAGAAATGTCAGCAAAACCACTACAGTCCACAAAAACACAACATTTGTGTAACTATAGTAAATACCACACTATTTCATTTGCATGTACCATTCACATTCCCCTCCTCCATATCCCAATTTGTGCCACCCATAAGTGAGAAACCTACATGCCAATTATAGACCAGATATTGTGTTCCATATGGTTACAAAAAAGAGCAGAAGCTCTGAACTCTCCATTCAGAACCCAGTACTGGAAAATTTGCTCTTTTAGTATTTCTCCAGTATATTTCCTCAAGGAAAAAGCCCTCCACTTCAAAGATTATAAAACAAAAACACTTTAGAAAATACTACAGGAGTGTCCCTAAAACACTACAGTAAATGCTACAGTCTGCAAAAACACTACAGTAAATACTACAGTATCCTTCAGTCCACAAGAACACTACAATAATTACTATAGTATATACTACTCTTTTTTACTACAGTATTTATACTATAGTAAAGTCAGCAAAAAATGCTACAGAGAATCCTATACACTATAGTATTTTTTCATGTGGGTAGCCTGAGAATTCAGGGAGTGTTCTCCCCTGCTACTTGGTCTTCTCTCTCTCTCTCTTTCTCTCTTTAACCCCCTCTCTGTCTCCCTACCACTCTTAATCTTCCCTTGGCCTCTTTCTCTTTATTTCACCTTGACTTTCACTCAGTGGTGGAAAAAGTACCCACTTGTCATACTTGAGTAAAAGTAAAAATACCTTCATAGAAAATGACTCAAGTAAAAGTGAAAGTCACCTTATAAATTCTGCTTTATTAAAAGTCTAAATGTATTCGGTTTTAAAGATACTTAAGTATCAAAAGTAAATGTAATTGCTAAAATATACTTAAGTATAAAAAGTAAAAGTAGAAATAATTTCAAATTCCTTATATTAAGCAAAATAGAAGGCACAATTGATTTGTTTTATTTTGATTTACGGATAGCCAGGGGCACACTCCAACACTCAGACATCATTTATAAACAAAGCATGTGTGTTTAGCGAGCGCCAGATCAGAGGCAGTAGGGATGACCATGGATGTTCTCTTGCGTGTGTGAATTTGACAATTTTCCTGTCCTGCTAAGCATTCAAAATGTAACAAGTACTTTTGGGTGTCAGGGAAAACGTATGGAGTGAAAAGTACAAATGTTTCTTAAGGAATGTAGTGAAGTTAAAGTAAAAGTTGTAAAAAAAATGAAATAATAATGTAAAGTACAGATACCCCCCAAAACAACTTAACAGTACTTTAAAGTACTTTACACCACTGCTTTCACTCTCTTTCTCCTCTTCATCTCTCTCTCTCCCCAGGTCTCTCCCTCTCGCCCCCTTTTCTCTCCAGGATGCCGTCCCTAAGCTGATTGGGGTTAATGCACCGGACAATGAGCGAAACACTGCCCTTCGGTTCCACATTATATTCCTCTTTGGGGAGGTATGGTCCTGCTTTGGAGGGGACATGAGCTCTCGCCTCAAAATAATATTTCCCAGACCCCAGCAAGTGGTATCGTTCTCAGATGGGCTATGCAGCTTGGCTGATATCATCAACCTTCTGCGGTCAGGCCATACTAGCTTCTTGTATGACAGTCTAAAATAATTACAGAGCATTCTGGGCCATGCTCTGTGACATGTTCATCTTGTCTTATGTGAATGTTCTGATCCGTGACCTGTGATGTCTCCCAACCTGTGATGTCACTTGGGAGCAGAGGGTTCTAGGCAGACAGGGATGGATGGTTCTCTTCCTAGGTCACCGTGGGGTCAAAGGGGAGGTGTTGATTGGACTGTGCTGCCCCCCTGGGCCCCGCATCAGATCATGTGATGTGATGAGCAGAGCTATGCCAAAAAGAACCCAGGTGCTTTGATTAGTACTGCATGTTCTGGCACCAATCCAGGCATCTAGGGAATCACCCTCTACACTCCACTCCCATCCCTGACGATGGCAAGACCATCTGCCCCGGGAGACAATGAGCCGGTGGATCTTATGTCAACACAAACAGGCTGTTTCTGAGTGCTAGCAAAATCCAAAGGTATTGAGTCAGTGGAAAGGGGTGGAGAAAGGGGCAGAGAAGGGTTGTTTAAATTGGAGGAGGGGTTGTGTTTTCTTTGATTTCTCCCAAAAAGAATTTCACCCATTTTCGTTGTCAACAAACGGCTGCCAAACGCTACATTTCAGAAATGTCTGAGGTATGCTCTGAGATATGGGAAATTGTTTCTATTAACAAACATATCCCTGGGTAATAGCCTGATTTTTCCTCCAAAGATGGATGTATTTTAGTTGTTTTAGCCGACACAGGGTTATACTCAACTCATAAAACCTCTAATACAAACGGGAGGATGCAATGGAAAACGACAGTATGACTTAGGATGAATCATCCTCTCATAACACATCTGAACCCTATACATCTTTTAGCTGAGGAAATGATAAAGAACAACCCTATCGTTACCTGCTATGCCGAGACTCACAATAGCCCACTGTTTCACTTGAAAAAGACATGTTTTAATGTGCTTCTCTCACTGTGTCAAGGCATTATGGCACAAAACCAAACATGGCCCAGCGTAAAGGCAGAGAGAGGGGTGTCTAAGCTCTGGGCCCCTGCTGCAGAGGGTGTTTGGTTAGGCCCTCCTCTGCATATCGGAATGGGAGGAAATATTGAATTGATGACCTCATGCATGACGTGATAGATTTATCTCAGTAAGCTGCGTGGCCCTGAGCCCCCCCCCCACCGCCCCCCCCCACCACCTCTGAACCCCCCCCTGCCGCATTGCAGCACTATGAGAGGCTACAGTAACTTTGAAGTTAATTTGGAAAAGTAAACGACTGCGCAGCCACTTGATCCTGACTCCATCACAGTTGGAAACATTTAAACAATGTTGTTTTTTGTGTTTCTTCTAGGTTTCTAAGCTTGGAGTGTGTGAGGGATGGCCTCTAGCCCTGAGCTGGGTTTAGTCCACCATCATCATGTTTCTCCCTAACAGGGTTAGATGAATGCGTAGAGATGAGTTGTTTTATTTTGGTGACAGTTTCAAGGACAATGTCACAATACAACAACCAGTGGATAGAATCCAGGCTAAAGTTGAAGACAGACATTGTGATGTATGAAAGGAGTCCAGGCCTGACCTAACGAGCAGTTTCATCTCCCAATGTGTGTGTGTGTGCGTGCGTGCGTGCGTGCGTGCGTGCGTGCGTGCGTGCGTGCGTGCGTGCGTGCGTGCGTGCGTGCGTGCGTGCGTGTGTGTGTGTGTGTGTGTGTGTGTGTGTGTGTGTGTGTGTGTGTGTGTGTGTGTGTGTGTGTGTGTGTGTGTGTGTGTGTGTGTGTGTGTGTGTGTGTGTGTGTGTGTGTCTAAACACAGGCATGTGTGTGTACAGTACCAGTCAAAGGTTTGGATACACCTACTCATTCAAGGGACTTTCTTTATTTTTACTATTCTCTACATTGTAGAATAATAGTGAAGATAACAAAAGTATGAAATAACATATGGAATCATGTAGATTCTTTAAAGTAGCCACCCTTTGCCTTGATGACAGCTTTGCACACTCTTGGCATTCTCTCAACCAGCTTCATTCAGTCGTCACTTGGAATGCAGAGATAGCCCTATTTGGTAAAAAACAAAGTCCATATTATGGCAAGAATATCTCAAATAAGCAAAGAGAAATGACAGTCCATCATTATTTTAAGACATGAAGGTCAGTCAATCCTGAAAATTTCAAGAACTTTTAAAGTTTCTTCAAGTGCAGTCGCAAAACCCATCAAGCGCTATGATGAAACTGGCTCTCATGAGGACCGCCACAGGAAAGAAAGATCCAGAGTTAACTCCATAGACCCTGTGTCCAAGAACACTAAGGTAACCTACCTAAATGACTACCGACCCGTAGCACTCACATCCGTAGCCATGAAGTGCTTTGAAAGGCTGGTAATGGATCACATCAACACCATTATCCCAGAAACCCTAGACCCACTCCAATTTGCATACCGCCCCAAAAGATCCGCAGATGACGCAATCTCTATTGCACTCAACACTTCCCTTTCCCACCTGGACAAAAGGAACACCTATGTGAGAATGCTATTCATTGACTACAGCTCAGCGTTCCACACCATAGTGCCCTCATAGTTCATCCCTAATCTAAGGACCCTGGGACTTAACACCTCCTTCTGCAACTGGATTTCTTGACGGGTCACCTTCAGGTTGTAAGGGTAGTTAACAACACATCCACCTCACTGATCCTCAACACAGGGGCCCCTCAGGGGTGCGTGCTCAGTCCCCTCCTGTACTCCCTGTTCACTCATGACTGCATGGCCAGGCATGACTCCAACACCATCATCAAATTTGCCGATGACACAACAGTGGTAGGCCTGATCACCGACAACGATGAGACAGCCTATAGGGAGGAGGTCAGAGACCTGTCTGTGTGGTGCCAGGACAACAACCTCTCCCTCAACGTGATCAAGACAAAAGAGATGATTGTGGACTACAGGAAAAGGAGGACAGAGCAAACCCCCATTCTCATCGATGGGGCTGCAGTGGAGCAGGTTGAGAGCTTCAAGTTCCTTGGTGTCCACATCACCAACAACCATGGTCCAAACACACTAAGGCAGTTGTGAAGAGGGCACGATAAAACCTATTCCCTTTCAGGAGACTGAAAAGATTTGGCATGGGTCCTCAGATCCCCAAAAGTTTATACAGCTGCACCATCGAGAGCATCCTGACTGGTTGCATCACTGCCTGGTACGGCAACTGCTCGGCCTCCGACCGCAATGCACTACAGAGGGTAGTACGTTCGGCACAGTACATCACTGAGACCAAGATTCCAGCCATCTAAGACCTCTATATCATGCGGTGTCAGAGGAAGGCCCTAAAAATTGTCAGACTCCAGCCATTCTCGTCATAGACTTTTCTCTCTGCTACCGCACGCCAAGTGGTACCGGAGCACAAAGTCTAGGTCCAAGAGGCTTCTTAACATCTTCTACCCCCAAGTCATAAGACAGCTAATCAAAGGGCTACCCAGAACACTCTTTTACGCTGCTGTTTATTATCTATGCATAGTCATTTTAACTCTACCTACATGTACATATTACATCAATTACCTCGACTAACCGGTGACTCTGTACCAGTACCCCCTGCAGATAGCCTTGCTATTGTAATTTTACTTCTGCTGTTGAATTATTTCTTTCCTTTTATCTATTTTTTACTTAAACATTTTTTTAAATCTTAAAATTTCTTAAAGCATTGTTGGTTAAGGGCTTGTAATACGCATTTCACTGTAAGGTCTACACCTGTTGTATTTGGCGCATGTGACAAATACAATTTGATTTGATGGGCCAAGAAACACGAGGGCCAAGAAACACGAGGGCCAAGAAACACGAGAAATGGACATTAGACCGGTGTAAATCTGTCCTTTGGCCTGATGAGTCCAAATTTGCGATTTTTGTTTCCAACTGTCGTGTCTTCACGGTTCCCACCGTGAAGCATGGAGGAGGAGGTGTGATGGTGTGGGGCTGTTTTGCTGGTGACACGGTCATGATTTATTTCGAATTCAAGGCACACTTAACCAGCATGGCTACCACAGCATTCAGCAGTGATACGTCATTCCATCTGGATTGGGACTATCATTTGTTTTTCAACAGTACAATGACCCAACACACTTCCAGGCTGTGTAAGGGCTATTTGACCAAGAAGGATAGTGATGGACTGCTGTATCAGATGACCTGGCCTCCACAATCACCCGACCATCCTCAACCCAATTGACATGGTTTAGGATGAGTTGAACTGCAGAGTGAAAGAAAAGCAGACAACAAGTGCTCAGCTTATGTGGGAACACCTTCAAGACTGTTGGAAATGCATTCCAGGTGAAGCTGGTTGAGAGAATGCCAAGAGTGTGCTGTCATCAAGGCAAAGGGTGGCTTTTTTGAAGAATCTCAAATATATTTGGATTTGTTTAACCTTTTTT